>NC_091175.1:43844186-43886686 GCF_040958095.1 Procambarus clarkii
ACGAGAAAGCAGGAGACGAAGAGCATAGAGAATAGCATAAAGCTCCGCTGTAAAGATGCTAGTCTCCGGAGGTAAGCGACATATATAAGTGTGATCAGGAAAAACAACAGAGTAGCCAACACCGTCCGCAGACTTAGACCCCTCGGTGAAGACAGAAACGGAGTGGAGTGAGAAGAAAAGTGCTCAAGGAAAAGGCGTTTTAGAACCGTAGGAGGGGTAAAAGCTCTAGTGATACGGGTCAAGGATGTACAAAACCGCGGAAGAGGGACTCTCCACGGGGGCAAAGAAGGAACAACACAAGGAGAAACATTAGAAATACGAACGGAAAGAGTCCTGTAGGCGAGATAACCGGACAGAAAGAGGGAGGTGGTGAAGAGGAACAGGAACCGCAGGAGGGGTAAAAGTTAAAGCACGACAGAGGCGAGAGGAAGGATGTTGTAAGGACCGCGCAAGATAGCGAAGACAGTAGCGATCACGGCGGTCTTGGAGAGACAGGAAGCCAGTGTCAACATACAAGCTAAGGACGGGAGTCGAATGAAAGGCACCAGAACTGAGGCGCAACCCAGTATGGTGCAAAGCATCAAGACGGCGAAGAGTAGAAGGAGAAGCAGACGAGTAAGCAGGGCAACCATAATCGAGCTTAGACAGGACGAGAGAGGAATGTAAAGCAGGTAGAGTGCGCCTATCTGCCCCCCCAAGAAGTATGGGACAAGACCCGAAGGAGGGTAAGGGCCTTAGAGCACTCAACACGGAGGTAAGAGATATGGGAAGACCAAGACAAACGAGTGTCAAAGAATAACCCCAAAAGCTTCGCGGAATCTTTGTACTCAAGGGGATGACCATAAAGTGACAAAGAGGGACGAAGAACGACCCGTTTCCGCGTAAAAGTCATGGCACAAGTCTTAGAAGTAGAGAACTTGAAGCCATGATCAGTGGCCCAAGATGACACGGCATCAATTGCAAGTTGAAGCCAGCGCTGAAGGAGAGGCGAATCATCACCCTGACAACAAAGGGTAAGATCATCGACATAGAGAATGGAGAAGACACCTGAAGGAAGAGAGGAAAGAAGACCATTGAGGGCAACCAGAAAAAGAGTAGTGCTCAGAACACTACCCTGGGGCACACCTTCTATTGCTGAAAAGAGGCAGAGAGCGCGGTACCAAGGCGCACCCGAAAGGAACGACGAGAGGGGAAGCTGCGGAGAAAGAGAGGGAGATGACCACGAAGGCCAAAAGAATGAAGTTGAGATAGGATATGATAACGCCAAGTGGTGTCGTAAGCCTTTTCTAGGTCAAAAAGGACGGCAACAACGGAGGTCTTCGCAGCAAAAGCAGTACGAATATAGACCTCCAAGTTCACCAGGACATCTGTCGTCCTGCGGCACTTGCGGAAACCAAATTGAGAAGGGGAGAGGAGGTGATGGGTTTCCAGGAACCACATCAGACGAACGTTAACCATACGTTCAAAGAGTTTGCAGACACAACTTGTGAGGGAAATAGGGCGAAAGTCCTTAGGGGAAGTACCCAGAGACCCCGGTTTGCAAACAGGGAGGACAACGGCATCCAGCCAGTCCTCAGGGACTGACGACGACTCCCAGATCGGATTATACAGACTCAGTAAATACTGAGACGTGCATGGAGGGAGATGGCGAAGCATCTCATAATGAATACCATCGGGCCCGCCGCCGTTGAACCGCAGAGGGCAGAGCAGAACGAAGTTCAGAGAGAGAGAAGGGATCATTATAGGGAAGCGGAAGACGAGTGCAGAAATCTAAAGGACGAGACTCAAGGACAGGTTTACGAAGAAGGAAAGATTGGGGAAGATGAAGACTAGAGCTAACAGAAGAAAAGTGGGAACCCAGTTCGGTAGCGACCTGCAACGAGTCCGCCACAAGAGTACCATGGAGGTGAAGGACCGGTGAAACATCGGGAACGAACTTACCCGCTATCTTGCAGATACGCTTCCAGATCTGGGCCAGAGGAGTTTCGGACGTAATTGTTGAGACATAAGATGCCCAACATTCACGTTTAGCCGTTCGGATGGCCCTACGGGCCACCGCACTCGCTTTCCAAAAGAAAAGAAAAGACTGCCTACGGCGGTGCCTCTTCCAGGCTGCACGCTTACAGAGGACAGCCCGAGCACAGTCCGCATACCACAAGGGAACGCACTTCCGTGGACCCCGAGAGGAAGAGCGAGGAATAGAGCGGAGGGCAGCGTTGAAGACAGTGTCATGAAAGAGGAGGAGAGCGCGAGAGAGAGGCAGAAGGGAGAGGTCAGAGAGAGCAGCACTGAGGGTAAATAGGGTCCAGTCCGCCTTAGCAAACTGCCACCTAGGGAAAGAGAGGGAAGGGCGAAAAGAGAAAAAGGAAACAAAGATGGGGAAATGATCACTGCCATGGAGGTCATCAAGAACCTGCCACATGAAATCTAAGTAAAGAGAAGAGGAGCAGAGAGAAAGATCAAGACAAGAAAGGGTGCGAGTCCGAGAGTCCAAATGAGTGGGCTCACCAGAATTCAGAAGAGACAGGGAAGAAGAGTGGAGAAACGGCTCAAGAAGGCGACCCCGGGTATTCGTCAGTACGTCACCCCAAAGAGAATGACGACAATTGAAGTCACCCAGCAGGAGCATAGGCTCCGGCAAGGAGTCTAGGTGGTGTTTCAAATCAGGAAGAGAAAGCGGGACACTCAGGGGGAGATAAATGGAACAAACTGTGTACCATTTCCCCACAAAGATACGAGCAGCAGAACAATGGAGAGGCAAAGGAAAAAGTAAAGGAACAAAGGGAACATCAGCACATATCAAGAGAGCAGAAGAATTAGAAGCCCCAGCAATGGCTGGGGGGGGGAGGGAGGGAGAGAAAGGAATAGCCACGAAAACGACCAGGACGAGCACCAAGCATTGGCTCCTGGAGACAGACACAAAGGGGCGAAAACCATGAAATCAGAAGTTGGAGTTCGAGGAAATTGGTGTAATAACCTCGAACGTTCCATTGAAGAATAGACATCAACGAGAAGAGAAAGGACAAAAACAGAGAACAAGGAAAAAACAAATGCGAAAGAGCAACAGAGCACGTTAATGAATATCAGGGTCGGGATCAGGGTCAGCAAAGACAGGGTTAGGGGGCATGGGTAAACTGAGCAAAGACGGAGGGAAGGAGGCGGGAGAACTGACCAGAGGTGGGCGGGCGGGGTCCAAAGGAGGAAGAGGAGGAGACAACGGAGGGGAGCAGTCAAGGACAGCAGCAGGAAGAGGGGGGGGGGGGGTAGAAAGAGGGGAGCGCACCTCAGCAAGGGCAGCAACCGAGAGGGAAGCAGGGGCTAAAGAAACCTCCATAGCAGGAACAGGGGGCGCAACCACCGAAATGGGAGGGGAAGGAGCGAGAGAGGCAGAAGTAGGGGCCGAGGAAGAAAGCGAAACCTTCTTACCCACCGGGGAGGAGGAAGGAGAGGAGCCAGGCTTACGCTTCTGACTTAAAGAGACAGGTGTCCCAGCAACCACGTACTGGGCAATGGATTCTAACGTCTCAACAGGAGAAGCTGAACGAGAGCACACATGACGGCCGTTTGGAGAGCGATGGACATCAGCCCGCACCGACAGGTGGCGGGGAGAGTCAAGAGACGGAGGGGAAGGATGGGAAGGAGGAACGGAGGGAGACGAGGAAGAAGACACAGGAGACAAGACAGACCGGGTAGAAAAAAGGGGAACCCCAGACAGAAGACCAGGAGGTGGATCCTTCGGGAGAGAACCCAAAGGAACAGAGGAGGGGGCAGTGGGCGTATCAGGGTCCAAGGCCCGGAAACGGTTGCGAGTCTGAGGAAGGTGGAAAGGACGAGGAGAGGAAGAGCGCAACACGCGAGCATAAGCGATATTAGCATAAGGCGGGAGCCGGCGAACCTGGTGTCTCGCCTCAGGAAAAGATAAACGCTCCCGGTGCTTCAAGTTGAGGACGGCTGCCTCAAGCTTGTAATGGACACACGCAAGGGAGAAGGTAGGATGGGCCTCACCGCAGTTGAGGCAACGAGCCTGGGAAGAAGTGCACTCCGACTTAGAGTGACCTTCGCCACCACACAAAGGACAGAGAGAGACAGTCCCGGAGCAGCAGAGGGCACCATGCCCAAACCTCCAGCACTTTTTACAGAGCCGAGGAGAAGGAATGTACTCCTGGACAGAGCACCTGGCACCAGCAAGAATGACAGAGGGTGGAAGGGTCCTACCATCAAAGGTAATCTTCACAACCCGGAGGGGTTGACGGCGACTAACACGAGGGGGACGAGTAAACGTGTCCACCTGGAGAATAGAATGGCCCTGGGCAGCAAGGATATGTCGAATATCGTCGTGGCAGTCGCGCAGGTCCCGAACACCGGTCGCAACATGGGGCGGGAGCAGAATAGTGCCAACACTGGCATTCAACTGAGCGTTCTTCGAGACCCGAACAGGGTTCTCGCCAAGGCAGGATAAGGCAGCCAAGCGGGAAGCAGCATCCTGAGAAGGAGCAGCAACGACACATGTACCGAGACGAGTGGGTTTGAAAGTAATGGAGGCATCCACGGAATCAACGAGATGTCGATGGAGGGAGAAATCGTCAGGAGGCGCAGAATCAAGAGGGAGGAGATCAAAATATTTGGCCCACGAAGCGGGACCAAACAAGGCTTGATAGGTAGCAGAACTGGAAGGAATCGAGCGAGGGCGCCCGTGACGAGGACGGCGGTGAGAATCCCCAGAGAGAGAGGGAGGTTAAAAGGCGCAGTAGTTACAACTAGAGATGGAGCCGCGGCAGGGGACGAGGTAGTCACCACTGGGGGCTTGGGGCTCGACCCAACCACAGAGGAGGGAGGGGAGCCATGGGAAGGAGACAGAGAGGCCAAAGGAGGAGCAAGGTCGGGGCCCAATGCAGCGGAGGCTACAGAGCCCGGTCTTCCAACACGGACCGACTCGGGGGCTTGGTCGCCCACCCCACGAGCCTGAGAAGGTAAAGCAGAAACAGTCGAAACATCATTACGAAAAGGAATATTCATTCACGAATGTGCCCCCACACCCACCATGGAGCCACAATTAGAGGCAGGACACCCAACAAAAAGCTATCGCCGATCATGCCGGGGCCTCCTAGGGATGCGTCGTGAGTATACGCCCCACAAACGCCACCGTAAGAACCGACAGTCCGTCGAGATCGGGTTCAGTGACGAAAGGGGGATTGACAATAAAAGGTTCCCTTCGCTCTTGACGTCGGGTACTACAGTTCTATGGGTGCAAGAGTATGCCTCCTCTTGCACCCGGGTGTCAAAATTGAAGAAGTCCAAGGGAAGAACCAGAACAAGCAAAAGGTTGGCAGGAAACCGCAAGCAGATAGGAGAAGAGGGGGGAGAAAAACGAAACAGAAGGAAAATGAAAAGGTGCTCAGCATAATTGGAGAGGACGGCAGCAGGAGCACAAGGCTAGAAAAAGACAGAGGACTGTCCCAAGGAGCATCACACTCCGGCAGCCGCCCACTAAGCCCCCCTCACGGCAACAACGAGCTGAGCGGGGAGGGGGGCCTTGGTCACAATTTTGAGTTCCATCATGTAGTCAAAGCCTAGGACACAATGACACTGGCTCCTAGAGGTATTTCATGTTCCAAATTCTCGACGTCTTCTACATTCTGGGTGAAAATCAGGTCTAATAGGCTCGGTGTATCCCCTCCCCTTTCCCTTGTGTCTTCCTTCACATGTTGTGTTAGGAAATTCCTGTCTATAACATCTACTCACTTTGCGCCCCACGTTTCGTCCCCTCCATGGGGATTCCTTGATTCCCAATTTACCTCTCCATGATTTAGGCCTCCCATGACCAGCAGTTTCGATCTCATTCTGTGAGATAATATTGCTGCCTTCTGCAGTTCATCTATACATGCCTTGTTGTTGTCATCATACTCCTGCCTGGGTCTTCTATTTGGTGGGGGATTGTAGATTACCAAGATCACAATCTTCCTCCCATCTGCTGTCAGAGTTCCATGTATGGAGGTTGTGCTCTCATTGGTAACTCGATTTTCCAGTTTTTCAAACTTCCATTTCTGCTTTATTAAGAGTGCCACTCCCCCCTCCCTGTCTCTGTGTCCTTTTTTTCTTTATCATTTGGTACCCCTCTGGAAAGATTGCATCCGAGATCATGCCATTTATTTTAGTTTCCACTATTGTAACTATGTCAGGATCTGCCTCACTAACTTTCTTTTATCTCTTCTACTTTATTAGATACCTCCATCAGCACTGGTGTACCAAACCTTGAGACGCGTCTTGGAAACCCTGGTACCAGAGTTCACCCTTTCTCTGGAGTTCTGAGGGGATCTGAGGGTGAATGGGGTCTGGGGGGTGTCTGGGGATGAATAAGGTCTGGTGAGGGGTGGGGGTGCCTGGGGGGCAAACGGGGTCTGGGCATCTAGGAAGATAGGTAGGAAGGTCTGGAGTAGAAAGGTCTGGGAAGGTAGGTCTGGAGTAGGAAGCGCATACTAGGTCTGAAAATTAGGGAGGGTCTGAGAGGCATAGTGGGGTTGAGAGGTAGCATGAGGCTGAGAGATAGAGGTTGAGAGGTTGGAGGGGAGAAGGATAGTGAGGATAGGGTGAAGAGAGGAAGGATGGAACATGGATAGTGAGAGTGGGAGAGAGGTTGTATTAGTCAGGGGGGACTCAGGGGTAAGTGTGAGCATTGGAGCAGAAGGAGGGAAGAGGGAAATGGAGGAAGAACAGGGATCGCACTGGGAGGGTTTCATATGGAAGAAGGGGGAGGGGTGGCAGACAAAGGGTGAGGGCAGTGTGGGTTTTGGGGGTTGAGGGGATGAGAGGGTCATTGGAAGGTGGGATGAAGCAGATTGAATTGAATGCAATGGGGTCAGAGGGGACAGGCGAGTTGTTGGGGAGATAAGCAGTGGCGAGGGATGGGAGGGTTGATTTGGGGAGGGTGTGACTTGGGAAGGAGTTGTGGGGTGGGTAACTACACTCGAATGGGTAGAGTTGTGACGTGCAGGTCGGTTCGCCCTGTGGGCTATCTGTTCATCTTTTGTCATGTATCTATCAATATACACGTTGTAATAGTTTTCGCTACCTCTGAGTAAATGTTTGTGTACGTAATCCACTGCCTCTTTGTTAGAGAACTGTACCAGGATAGGTCTATTCTTATTACAGTTCCAAGGCCCAATTCGGCGGCGGATTTCCACCTCATTTCCTGCAATCTGCTCTAATACATCTCAAGATTTCCTGTAACTCAAATTCTTCCATCTCCATCCTTTCCTACCTCGATGATGCCCTGGATTCGAATAATCCATGGAGGATAATTGACCACCTTCTAAGTGATGCACTCTCATGCTGGTCGCCCCTCCCCTGGATACTCCCCATCCTTCCCACATTCGCTACTCCATCCCCCACTACTCCCCCTTCCATTGCCATGCTGTTATTCCTGCCAAATTCAGTTGCAAGCCTAGTTATTTCACTTTCCCATGCTTCCCTACTCTTTCCGATTTCTCCCTGAATATTGTCCATAAGCCCTTGTTTTTGTCTCTGAACCTCATCTTGAATTTTTTGAAAGATCTCACTTTTAATCTCTTGGATTAGACCCTCTATCCTAACGTCCCTCCTCTCTACAAATATCCCTATCAGCTTCTCCACAAATCTATCCTCTTCTTCATTCATGATCCTGCTGGACCTAGATGCTCTTTCTGGTCTAGTCATTGCTATGAACAACCTTACCCACAGGCGTTCCAATTACCTTACCAATCTGCTATACATTATATAGGCGAGTAAGTCTCCAGGCGTTTCCCCACGTAGTGTAATATGGGTTGCTGCTGAGGTGAGGCACGTCGGTCACAGATTGAGGCTGGTAAGGTCACAGTCAGCGTGAGGTCTGCTCTGTGGGAAAACTTGACTCATGTAAATCATATAAATTGATACTATTTCGATAGCTACGAAGGACTACCACTTTGAGAAAAAGTGAAAACAAGGGTAGAGCAAGTGGGTAAAAAATTTATTCCATGAACTGGTGTCCTATGGATGGTTAAATTAATATTACATTGAATATTAAAGGGACTGTATTATGAGTCAAATTCACTCACCCAAATTGGGGGTTTACATGCTTAAAGATTAATGCATCCCGAGCATTATTCTGGCGCTGGTTCTTCGCCAGAGTAATCATAATATAATAATTAACTGAAAATAAATGTACATCAATATACTACTGTATTATAGACTAAGGTAAGGTAATTATCAAAAGAAGGCACCAAACCGGGAAGGCTATGTAGCACCATCAAAGTGCGAAATAATCAGAGGGTGCTAAATATCACCAAGAATGCCAATACGAGAACAAAAATGCATAAGGCGAACGATATCAAAAGTATCTGATTCACCTAGAATTCTATCAAGGGATAAGTGACCGTGAGGGACGGTCGAAAAGCAAGACACACGCTCGTCCTGGAAGTAAGGACATTCAACAAGGATATGCACAACTGTAAGAGGGACAACGCAATTCGGACAATAAGGAGCAGGGCGATGCTCAATTAAGTGACCGTGGGTTAAGCGAGTATTGCCAACCCGCAGCCGTGACAAAGCAGTTTCCCACCGCTGGTTACGGTGGCAGGAGGAAGGCCACGGGGACACACTACGTTTGAGAGTACGCAGCTTGTTACTAACCACAGAGAACCAACAACCCTGCCAACGGGCAAGACTGGAGGAATGAATAACAGGATAAAAGTCAGAATAAGGAATACCTTTACGGGAGATGGGACAAGAACGGATAGCTTCCTTAGCGGCAACATCCGCACGCTCATTGAAAGAAACACCAATATGGCTGGGAACCCAGCAAAACTCTACTGATTTAAATTTACTAGAAATAAGAAACAGCCAATGTTGAATCTTGATGACCACCGGATGGACAGGATTAAAGGACCCTAGAGCCATGAGGGCACTACGAGAGTCAACTACAACCACAAAGGAGGAATGAGAATGAGAAAGTAAGAGACGAAGAGCACGGAGAATAGCATAAAGTTCTGCCATAAAGACGCTAGCCTCCGAAGGGAGGCGACACATATAAGTATGGCCAGGGAAAATAACAGAGTACCCACACCGTCCGCAGACTTAGACCCATCGGTGAAGATGGAAATAGAGTGGGAGTGCAAAGAAAAGTGCTCAAGGAAGAGGCTTTTCAGAATTGTAGGGGGTAAAGGCTTTAGTTATACAAGTCAAGGACGTACAAAACTTGGGAAGGGGGACTCTCCACGGAGGTAAGGAAGGAACAATACGAGGAGAAACATTAGAAATATGAACAGAAAGAGAATCCTGTAAGCGAGATAACCGGACAGAAAGTGGGAGATGATGAAGAGGAACAGGAACTACAGGAGGAGGAAAAGTCAATGCACGACAGAGGCGAGAGGAAGGATGTTGGAAGGACCACGCAAGATAGCGAAGACAGTAGCGATCACGGCGGTCCTGAAGAGAGAGAAAGCCAGTGTCAACATACAAACTGAGGGCGGGAGTCGAACGAAAGGCACCAGAGCTGAGACGCAACCCAGTATGGTGCAAAGCATCAAGACGGTGAAGAGTAGGAGAAGAAGCAGAAGAGTATGCAGGGCAACCATAATCGAGCTTATACAGGACGAGAGAGGAGTGCAAATAGAGGAGTGTGCGCCTATCCGCTCCCCAAGAAGTATGGGACAAAACCTTAAGGAGGTAAAGGGGCTTAGAGCATTCAACTCGGAGGTAAGAGATATGGGCTGACCAAGACAAACGAGTGTCAAAGACTAACCCCAAAAGCTTTGCGGAATCCCTGTACACAATGGGATGACCATAAAGCGACAAAGAGGGACGAAGAACGACATGCTTCCGAGTAAAAGTCATAGCATAAGTCTTAGACGCAGAGAACTTGAAGCCATGATCGGTGGCCCAAGACGACACAGCATCAATCGCAAGTTGAAGCCGCCGTTGAAGGAGAGGTGAATCATCACCCCGACAGCAAAGGGGTGATCATCAACATAGAGAGCAGAGAAGACGCCAGAAGGAAGAGAGGAAAGAAGACCATTGAGGGCAACTAGAAAAAGAGTAGTGCTCAGAACACTACCCTGGGGTACACCCTCATACTGCTGAAAAGGGGCAGAGAGAGCGGTACCAAGCTGAACACGAAAGGAACGACGAGAGAGGAAGCTCTGGAGGAAGAGAAGGAGGTTCCCACAAAGGCCAAAAGAATGAAGTCTAGACAGAATATGATACCGCCAGGTAGTGTCGTAAGCCTTTTCCAGGTCAAAAAGGACGGCAACAACGGAGTCTTCGCAGCAAAAGCAGTATGAATATAGACCTTCAAGTTCACCAGGACATCCGTTGTGCTGCGGCACTTGCGAAAACCAAATTGTGAAGGGGAGAGGTGGCGATAGTGTTCTAAGAACCACATCAAACAAACGTTAACCATACGTTCAAAGAGCTTGCAGACACAATTCGTGAGGGCAATAGGGCGGAAGTCCTTGGAGGATGACCCGAGAGACCCTGGTTTCCGAACAGGGAGGACAACAGCATCGAGCCAGTCTTCAGGGACTGACGACGACTCCCAGACCCGATTGTACAGACTCAGTAAATAATGAGACGTGCACGGAGGGAGATGGCGAAGCATTTCATAATGAATGCCATCGGAGCCCGCTGCGGCAGAACCACAAAGAGCTAGGGCAGATTGAAGCTCAGAGAGAGAGAACGGATCATTATAGGGAAGGTGAAGATAAGTACAGAAATTTAAAGGACGAGATTCAAGGAGAGGCTTACGAAGAAGGAAGGATTGGGGGAGATGAGAACCAGAACTAACAGAGGAGAAATGGGAACCCAGTTCGGTCGCAACCTGCAACGGGTCCACCACAAGAGTACCATGGAGGCGAAGGACCGCTGAGACATCGGGAACGAACTTACCCACAATCTTGCAGATACGCTTCCAGATCAGTGGGAGAGGAGTTTCGGATGTAACGGTGGAGACATAAGACGCGCAGCAAGCACGTTTAGCTGCATGGATGGTCCTACGGGCCACCGCACTCGCCTTCTGAAACAAAAGAAAAGACTCAAATGTCTGCTGGCGGCGATGTCTTTTCCAGGCTGCACACTTACAGCGGACAGCCCGAGCACAGTCCATACTCCACCAGGGAATGCACTTCCGCGTTCCCTGAGAGGAAGAGCGAGGAATAGAGTGGAGGGCAGCGTCAAAGACAGTATCATGAAAAAGGAGGAGGGCGTGAGGGAGAGGCAGAACGGAGAGGTAGGAAATAGTAGCACGGAGAGTAAAGAGGCGCCAGTCAGCCTTGGCAAACTGCCACATGGGGAAGGCGAGAGGAGGGGGGCGAAAAAGAGAAAAAAGTGACAAGGATAGGAAATGGTCACTGCCATGGAGGTCATCAAGGACCCGCCACCCAAAATCTAAGGAAAGGGATGACAAGCACAGAGAAAGATCGAGACAAGAAAGGGAGTGAGTCCGAGAGTCCAAATGAGTGAGCTCACCAGAATTAAGAAGGGACAGGGAAGAAGAGAGGATGAAAGGTTCAAGGAGGCGACCCCGGGTGTTTGTCAGCACATCACCCCAAAGGGCATGACGACAATTGAAATCACCCAGCAGGAACACAGGCTCCGGCAAGGAGTCTAGGTGGTGTTTAAGGAAGAGAAAGTGGGACAGCGGGGGGGGGGGGGGGAGATAAATGGAACAAACCGTGTACCACACGGGCAGCAGAACAGTGGAGAGGCGAGGAAAAAAGTAAGGGGACAAATTGAACATCGGAGCGAATCAAGAGAGCAGAAGAATTATGGACCAAGGGGAGAGAAAAGAATAGCCACGGAAGCGACCTGGACGAGCACCAAGCATTGGCTCCTAGAGACAGACAAAAAGGGGCGAACACTGAAATGAGAAGTTGGAGGTCAAGGAAATTGGCGTAAAATCCACGGATGTTCCATTGAAGAAAAGACATCAGCAAAGAGAGAGAGGAGAGCAACAGAGAGCAAAGAAGAAACAAAGGTGAAGAAGGAACACAGCACGCTAAAAAAACCACAGAGTCAGGATCAGGGTCAGCAAAGTCAGGGTTAGGGGGCATCGGTAAACTGAGTAAAGAAGGAGGGAAAAAAGCAGGAGGACAGACCAGAGGTGGACGAGCAGGGTCTGGAGGAGAAGGAAGGGGAGAAGGGGGGGCAGAAAGAGGGGAAGCGCACCTCAGCAAGGGCAGTAACCGAGATGGAACCGGGGGCTAAAGAAACCTTCACAGTAGGAACAGGGGGCTCCACCACCGAAGCGGGAGGGGAAGGAACGATAGAATCAGAGATAGGGGGTGAAGAAGAAAGCGAAGCTTTCTTACCGACAGGGGAGGAGGAAGGAGAGGAGCCAGGTTTCCGCTTCTGACTCAAAGATACAGGCGTCCCAGCAGCAATGTCCTGGGCAACAGACTCCAGTGTCTCGATAGGAGAAGAAGAGCGAGAGCGAACAACACAACCATCAGGAAAGCAATGGACATCAGCCCACACAGTCAGGCGGCGTGGAGAGCCAAGAGACGGAGAAGGACGGGAAGGAGGACTAGAGGGAGAGGAAATAGAAGACACAGGAGATGTGACAGACTGGGTAGAAAGAAGGGGAGCCCTAGACAGAACCAGGAGGGGGACCCTTCGAGACAGAACAGAGGGAAACAGGGGAGGTGGTGGTGGGCGTGTCCAGGTCTAAGGCTCGGAAACGGTTGTGAGACTGAGGATAACGGGAAGGACGAGGAGAGGAAGAGCGCACCACGCGAGCATAGGAGACACCAGCAAAAGAGGGGAGACGATGAACTTGGCGCCGAGCCTCAGGAAAAGACAAACGGTCCCGGTGCTTCAAGTTGAGGACAGCCGCCTCAAGTTTGTAACAAATACACGCACGGGAGAAGGTAGGGTGGGCCTCACCGCAATTGAGGCAGCGGGCCTGAGGAGAAGTGCAATCCAACTTAGAGTGACCCTCGCTTCCACACAGGGGGCAGAGAGAGACAGGACTAGAGCATTTGAGGGTACCATGCCCAAACTCCCAGCACTTACTGCAGAGCCAAGGAGATGGAATATACTCCTGAACGGAGCACCTGGCACCAGCAAGAATGACAGAGGGCAGAAGGGTCCTACCATCAAAGGTAACCTTCACAACCCGAAGGGGCAGACGGCAATGACCATGAGGGGGACGAGTATATGTATCCACCTGGAGGACAGAATGACCCTGAGCCTCGAAGATATGCTTGATATCCTCGTGGCAGTCCTTGAGATCCCTAACACCGGTCGCAATATGGTGCGGGAGAACAGTGCCAACACTGGCATTCAACCGAGCGTTCTTCGAGACCCAAACAGGGTTTTCGCCAAGGCAGGATAAGGTGGCCAAGTGAGTGACCGCATCCTGAGAAGGAACAGCAACGACACGGGTACCAAGACGAGTGGGGTTGAAGGTGACAGAGGCATCCACGGAATCGACAAGATGCCTATGAAGGGAAAAATCATCAGGAGGAGTTGAATCCAAAGGTTGGAGGTCAAAGTACTTAGTCCACGTAGCAGGACCAAACAAAGCATGGAACGAAGTAGGATGGGAAGGGAGAATACGAGAGCGGCCGTGGCGGGGACGGCGATGAGAACCCGTAAAGAGAGACGGGTCGAAAGGCGCAGTAGTCACAAGAAGAGATGGAGCCGTGGAAGGGGATGAGACGGTCACCACAGCAGGCTTGGGGCTCGACCCAACCACAGAGGAGGGAGGGGAGCAGGGAGGAAGAGTCCGGTCTGGGCCTAAACCGGGTCCTGTAGTGGGGGCTACAGATCCCGGCCTTCCAGGACGGTCCGACTCAGGGGCCTGGTCGCCCACCCTATGAGCCTGGTTAAGAGAAGGCAAGTCGTCATCCATACAGCAAACCAATATATAAGGGATGGGACCCGGAACCAAGGGATACCACCTACCAGGGCAGCCAGGGAGGCCGAGCGCGGGCCAGTGCAGGAAGGGTGTGTCATCCCCAGTGGTGCTCCCCCTTTTTAACAGGGGAGTCCTACTACTTCGTTCATTCTCCCACACTGGTGCTAAGACCCCAGTCCCCCTATCGCCCCAGCCTGGACACTTACCATCCACTCAGGGCGGCCTCTCGCAGGCGACCCCTCCAGCGGGTGGTCCGATGGCTCACAAGGCCCCTACATGGTGCCCTTCAGCACGTACACCACCCAAAGAGGGGGCAGGAGATGGGGCACAGGCAACCCTCACCTGTCCCAGGGAGGTGTACGTGAGCCCCTCACCACGGCAAGGAGGCACCACGGAGGGGGTGTAATATAGACTAATATTACTATAGCAATGGTTAGTAATATTGTACTCCTTGGGAGATCATTAATATAACTACAGAGTTATTGTTACAAATAAGCATTAACAGCTTAGTTGTAAATCTAAAGAGGTGTAACCGGTTGCCACGCTCCACCGACGACGTTTTGCATCAGACAAATTGTTGCGCGTGAAGGTGGGGAAGCCTAACACATCGATTGACGTGGACTTGGGAGCTGGAAGGCAATTACATTGTAGAAATCTATGTAATGAAGTACAGGCACATCCTAGATTAAGGAATTCTTCTTATAGGAAAATGATTAATATATATATACAACACTGTAGAATTCTTCTACAGAAAATAATGAATATAATCTAACTAAGTTATTCAAACTGTTAGAGGAGAAACATAAGAGATTTGATTAATTTACATTTGGCCTGACGACAACTAGCCTAAATGTTAACTGGCCGCATAACAAAAAGGAAATAATAGTTGCCGAGTCACGTCCCACCAAACACACAGCGAAACTACGACGTTGGTACAACGTTCGAGCAAGTTTTAACACCACCTAACCAGTTATAACAACCAATATAGCAAGTTGTAACAACGTTCTAATACGTCATAAACACGTTAAGCCAAGATGTAACAACTTTATTTCAAGTTGTAACAAGCGGAAAATAGAGACAGTTTCGGTTTGTGTTTCCAGGGGTGTCCATTGATGGAGAAAACTGTGCAATCCTTCGTCCTCCAGCTGCTGCCTGAAAGGCGCTGACTACAGAACTGCAGTTTTATTAGTTCTGGGACACGGCTGCTGATCGCCAACTCAACGCAGCAACGTTGTTATAAGTGTTAGAACGAATAGAAAATGAGCAAACTCCCTGCTATGGCGTCTCTCTCCGCAAGCACGTTGGTAAGTATGGCGTCGTCCACACCGAGTGGCGTCTTCTTCCTCCTCCCGATTGCGCATGCGCCACTCTCGATAGGCATCTCGAGCGTAAATGAATTTATATATATATTGGAATTAACTAAGGAAAGAAGAGATTGTGACGAGTATCTATGTCACGTTTAATTCTTTCATGTTATAATATGACTCCTCATAGCGTAAGTCAGTTTATTAAAGCTACGAAACTGAGGAATATAAAGTGGAATTATTTTACATTTAAATAATTTCCACTGGAATGTTTAATATTAACTAAATAAGGAAGTTCCAATAAGCACTAAATAAGTTAGTAATTATCAAAAGAAGGCACCAAACCGGGAAGGCTATGTAGCACCATCAAATACGCAAAAAAATCAGAGGGCGCTAAATATCACCAAGGATGCCAATACGAGAACAAAAACGCACAAGGCGAACGATATCAAAAGTATCTGAGTCGCCAAGAATTCTATCGAGGGACAGGTGACCGCGAGGGGCGGTCGGAAAGCAAGACACACGCTCGTCCTGGAAGTCAGGACATTCAAGAAGGACATGCACGACCGTAAGAGGAACAATGCAACTAGGACAATAAGGAGCAGGGCGGCGCTCCATCAAGTGACCATGGGTTAAGCGAGTATGGCCAATACGCAACCTCGCCAGAGCTGTTTCCCACCGCCGGTTATGGTGGAAGGAGGACGGCCACGAGGAAACACAACATTTAAGAGTACGTAGCTTGTTACCAGTAACAGACAACCAAGAAGCCTGCCAACGGGTAAGGACTGAGGAATGGATAACCGGGTAAAAGTCGGAATACGGAATGCCTTTACGAGAGATGGGACAAGAGCGGACAGCTTCCTTAGCGGCAGCATCCGCACGCTCATTTAAAGACACACCAATATGGCTGGGAACCCAACAAAACTCAACCGACTTGAATTTACTGTGAACGAGAAACAGCCAATGCTGGATCTCGACAACTACTGGATGAACCGGATTAAAGGACCCGAGAGCCATGAGGGCACTACGAGAGTCAACAACAACCACAAAGGAAGACTGACAACGAGAAAGCAGGACACGAAGAGCATAGAGAATAGCATAAAGTTCCGCTGTAAAGATGCTAGTCTCCGGAGGCAAGTGACACATATAAGTGCGATCAGGAAAAACAACAGAGTAGCCAACACCGTCCGCTGACTTAGACCCATCGGTGAAGACAGAAACGGAGCGGGAGTGAGAAGAAAAGTGCTCGAGGAAAAGGCGTTTTAGAACCGTAGGAGGGGTAAAAGCTTTAGTGATACGGGTCAAGGAAGTACAAAACCGCGGAAGAGGGACCCTCCACGGGGGCAAAGAAGGAACAACACGAGGAGAAACATCAGAAATACGAACGGAGAGAGAATCCTGTAGGCGAGATAACCGGACAGAAAGAGGGAGGTGGTGAAGAGGAACAGGAACCGCAGGAGGGGTAAAAGTTAAAGCACGACAGAGGCGAGAGGAAGGATGTTGCAAGGACCGCGCAAGATAGCGAAGACAGTAGCGATCACGGCGGTCCTGGAGAGACAGGAAGCCAGTGTCAACATATAAGCTAAGGATGGGAGTCGAACGAAAGGCACCAGAACTGAGGCGCAACCCAGTATGGTGCAAAGCATCAAGACGGCGAAGAGTAGAAGGAGAAGCAGACGAGTAAGCAGGGCAACCATAATCGAGCTTAGACAGGACGAGAGAGGAATGTAAAGCAAGGAGAGTGCGCCTATCTGCCCCCCAAGAAGTATGGGACAAGACCCGAAGGAGGGTAAGGGCCTTAGAGCACTCAACACGGAGGTAAGAGATATGAGGAGACCAAGACAAACGAGTGTCAAGGAATAACCCCAAAAGCTTCGCGGAATCTTTGTATTCAAGGGGATGACCATAAAGTGACAAAGAGGGACGAAGAACAACCCGTTTCCGCGTAAAAGTCATGGCACAAGTCTTAGAAGTAGAGAACTTGAAGCTATGACCTGTGGCCCAAGACGACACGGCATCAATTGCAAGTTGAAGCCGGCGTTGAAGGAGAGGCGAATCATCACCCTGACAACAAAGGGTAAGATCATCGACATAGAGAGCGGAGAAGACACCAGAAGGAAGAGAGGAAAGAAGACCATTGAGGGCAACCAGAAAAAGAGTAGTGCTCAGAACACTACCCTGGGGCACACCTTCGTATTGCTGAAAAGAGGGAGAGAGAGCGGTACCAAGGCGCACCCGAAAGGAACGATGAGAGAGGAAGCTGCGGAGAAAGAGAGGGAGATAACCACGAAGGCCAAAAGAATGAAGTTCAGATAGGATATGATAACGCCAAGTGGTGTCGTAAGCCTTTTCTAGGTCAAAAAGGACGGCAACAACGGAGGTCTTCGCAGCAAAAGCAGTACGAATATAGACCTCCAAGTTCACCAGGACATCTGTCGTGCTGCGGCACTTGCGGAAACCAAATTGAGAAGGGGAGAGGAGGTGATGGTGTTCCAGGAACCACATCAGACGAACGTTAACCATACGTTCAAAGAGTTTGCAGACACAACTGGTGAGAGCAATAGGGCGAAAGTCCTTAGGGGAAGTACCCAGAGACCCCGGTTTGCGAACAGGGAGGACAACGGCATCGAGCCAGTCCTCAGGGACTGACGACGACTCCCAGATCCGATTATACAGACTCGGTAAATACTGAGACGTGCTCGGAGGGAGATGGCGAAGCATCTCATAATGAATACCATTAGAGCCCGCCGCCGTAGAACCGCAGAGGGCTAGGGCAGAACGAAGTTCAGAGAGAGAGAAGGGATCATTATAGGGAAGCTGAAGATGAGTGCAGAAATCTAAAGGACGAGACTCAAGGACAGGTTTACGAAGAAGGAAAGATTGGGGAAGATGAAGACCAGAGCTAACAGAAGAAAAGTGGGAACCCAGTTCGGAAGCGACCTGCAACGGGTCCGCCACAAGAGTATCATGGAGGTGAAGGACCGGTGAAACATCGGGAACGAACTTACCCGCTATCTTGCGGATACGCTTCCAGATCTGGGCCAGAGGGGTCTCTGACGTAATTGCCGAGACATAAGATGCCCAACATTCACGTTTAGCCGTACGGATGGCCCTACGGGCCACCGCACTCGCTTTCCGAAAGAAAAGAAAAGAATCGGTCGTCTGCCTACGGCGGTGCCTCTTCCAGGCTGCACGCTTACAGCGGACAGCCCGAGCACAGTCCGCATTCCACCAGGGAACGCACTTCCGTGGACCCCGAGAGGAAGAGCGAGGAATAGAGCGTAGGGCAGCGTTGAAGACAGTGTCATGAAAAAGGAGGAGAGCGCGAGAGAGAGGCAGAAGGGAGAGGTCAGGGAAAGCAGCACTGAGGGTAAATAGGGTCCAGTCTGCCTTAGCAAACTGCCACCTAGGGAAAGAGGGAAGGGCGAAAAGAGAAAAAGGAAACAAGGATGGGGAAATGATCACTTCCATGGAGGTCATCAAGAACCTGCCACGTGAAATCTAAGTAAAGAGAAGAAGAGCAGAGAGAAAGATCAAGACAAGAAAGGGTGCGAGTCCGAGAGTCCAAATGAGTGGGCTCACCAGAATTCAGAAGAGACAGGGAAGAAGAGAGGAGAAACGGCTCAAGGAGGCGACCCCGGGTATTCGTCAGAACGTCACCCCAAAGAGAATGACGACAATTGAAGTCACCCAGCAGGAGCACAGGCTCCAGCAAGGAGTCCAGGAGGTGTTTCAAATCAGGAAGAGAGAGCGGGACACTCGGGGGGAGATAAATGGAACAAACTGTGTACCATTTCCCCACAAAGATACGAGCAGCAGAACAATGGAGAGGCGAAGGAAAAAGTAAAGGAACAAAGGGAACATCAGCCCGAATCAAGAGAGCAGAAGAATTAGAAGCCCCAGCAATGGCTGGGGGGGGGGGGAGAGAAAGGAATAGCCACGAAAACGACCAGGACGAGCACCAAGCATTGGCTCCTGGAGACAGACACAGGGGCGAAAACCGCGAAATCAGAAGTTGGAGTTCGAGGAAATTGGCGTAATAACCTCGAACGTTCCATTGAAGAATGGACAACGACGAGAAGAGAAAGGACAAAAACAGAGAACAAGGAAGGAACAAAGGCGAAAGAGCAACAGAGCACGTTAAAGAATATCAGGGTCGGGATCAGGGTCAGCAAAGTCAGGGGGCATGGGTAAACTGAGCAAAGACGGAGGGAAGGAAACGGGAGAACAGATCAGAGGTGGGCGGGCAGGGTCCGGAGGAGGAGGAGGAAGAGGAGGAGACAACGGAGAGGAGCCGTCAAGGACAGCAGCAGGAGGAGGGGGAGTAGAAAGAGGGGAGCACACCCCAGCAAGAGCAGCAACTGAAAGGGAAGCAGGGGCCAAAGAAACCTCCATAGCAGGAACAGGGGGCGCAAGCACTGAAACGGAAGGGGAAGGAGCAACAGAGCCAGAAGGAGGAGCTGAGGAAGAAAGCGAAGCCTTCTTACCCGCCGGGGAAGAGGAAGGAGAGGAGCCAGGCTTACGCTTCTGACTTAAAGAGACCGGTGTCCCAGCAACTACGTACCGGGCAACGGATTCCAGTGTCTCAACAGGAGAAGCCGAACGAGAGCACACACGACGGCCGTTAGGAGAGCGATGGACATCCGCCCGCACCGACAGGCGGTGGGGAGAGCCGATAGATGGAGGAAGAGGATGGGAAGGAGGATCGGAAGGGGGGAAGGAGTATCGGAAGGGGACAAGGAAGAAGACACAGAAGACACAACAGACCGGGTAGAAGGAAGGGGAACCCCAGACAGAGGACCAGGAGGAGGATCCTTCGGGAGAGAACCCAAAGGAACAGAGGAGGGGGCAGTGGGCGCATCAGGGTCCAAGGCCCGGAAACGGTTGTGAGTCTGAGGAAGGCGGGAAGGACGAGGAGAGGAAGAGCGCAACACGCGAGCATAAGAGATATTAGCATAAGGCGGGAGCCGGCGAACCTGGCGCCTCGCCTCAGGAAAAGATAAACGCTCCCGGTGCTTCAGGTTGAGGACGGCTGCCTCAAGCTTGTAATGGACACACGCATGGGAGAAGGTAGGATGGGCCTCACCGCAGTTGAGGCAACGAGCCTGGGGAGAAGTGCTCTCCGACTTAGAGTGACCTTCGCCACCACACAAAGGACAGAGAGAGACAGTCCCGGAGCAGCGGAGGGCACCATGCCCAAACCTCCAGCACTTGTTGCAGAGCCGAGGAGAAGGAATGTACTCCTGGACAGAGCACCTGGCACCAGCAAGAATGACAGAGGGTGGAAGGGTCCTACCATCAAAGGTAATCTTCACAACCCGGAGGGGTTGACGGCGACTACCACGAGGGGGACGAGTAAATGTGTCCACCTGGAGAATAGAATGGCCCGGGGCAGCGAGGATATGTCGATTATCGTCGTGGCAGTCGCGCAGGTCCCGAACACCGGTTGCAACATGGGGCGGGAGCAAAATAGTGCCAACACTGGCATTCAACTGAGCGTTCTTCGAGACCCGAACGGGGGTCTCGCCAAGGCAGGATAAGGCAGCCAAGCGGGAAGCAGCATCCTGAGAAGGAGCAGCAACGACACGTGTACCAAGACGAGTGGGGTTGAAAGTAATGGAGGCATCCACGGAATCAATGAGATGTCGATGAAGGGAGAAATCGTCAGGAGGCGCAGAATCAAGAGGGAGGAGATCAAAATATTTGGCCCACGAAGTGGGACCAAACAAGGCTTGATAGGTAGCAGAACTGGAAGGAATCGAGCGAGGGCGGCCGTGACGAGGACGGCGGTGAGAACCCCCAGAGAGAGAGGGGTTAAAAGGCGCAGTAGTTACAACTAGAGAAGGAGCCGCGCCAGGGGACGAGGTAGTCACCACTGGGGGCTTGGGGCTCGACCCAACCACAGAGGAGGAAGGGGAGCCAGGGGAAGGAGTCAGAGAGGCCAAAGGAGGAGCAAGGTCGGGGCCCAATGCAGCGGAGGCTACAGAGCCCGGTCTTCCAATACGGACCGACTCGGGGGCTTGGTCGCCCACCCCACGAGCCTGAGAAGGTAAGCCAGAAACAGCCGAAACAGGGGTTATCATCTTGACGAGAAGAAGAATTCACTCACGAATGTGCCCCCACACCCACCATGGAGCCACAATTAGAGGCAGGACACCCAACAAGAAGCTATCGCCGATCTTGTCGGGGCCTCCTAGGGGTGCGTCGTGAGTATACGCCCCACAAACGCCACCTTAAGAAACCGACAGTCCGTCGAGATCGGGTTCAGTGACGAAGTGGGGATTGACAATAAAAGGTTCCCCTCGCTCTCGACGTCGGGTACTGCAGTTCTACGGGTGCATGAGTATGCCTCCTCAAGCACCCGGGCGTCAAAATAGAAGAAGACCATGGAAGAACCAGAACGAGCAAAAGGTCGGCAGGAAACGGCAAGCAGATAGGAGAAGAGGGGGGAGAAAAACGAAACAGAAGGAAAAGGAAAAGGTGCTCAGCAGAATTGGAGAGGACGGCAGCAGGAGCACTAGGCTAGAAAAGGACAGAGGACTGTCCTAAGGAGCATCACACTCCGGCAGCCGCCCACGAAGCCCCCACACGGCGACAACGAGCTGAGCGGGGAGGGGGCAGTAAGCAGTAATGTGCTACGAAAATAAACTTATTAGTAAGTAATTATCCTTAGTAAAGGAAATGATAAATTGGACTCTTAGAAATCCAACTAAATGTGGAAAGAATTCATTTTTCAGCCTGTCGTTCCTCACGTCGTCACTGACTAGGAAGAATTTGGCAAATATATTGCTATTATAAATCATGATGATGATTAATCCTACAAGTTAGTAATTTTAATAACTACTTGTGGTTAATACAAATGTTGTATAAAAATACAAGAGATGTATGAAACAGTTGGTTATTTCCAACATGCTCCATTACTTCACACTGCCACAATGCGTTCAACACCTATTTTCAATTACGCTATGTATACTTTTTTTCTTCACTTCCTTTCAGTTTGAATCAAATCCCAAATTTTTCATTCACTCGTATACACTATTTCACTTGGAAGTAGCCTGATTATCCCTCCCCCTGCACTAGTATCCCAGGAGCTCCCAACCCACATCCATTCAACACCACTGACCACACACACGTGTGTGGTCACCCATTTGTGCTTGCGGGGGGTTGAGCTTTGTCTCTTTGGTCCCACACCCAGTACCTCCCCTGGGTATGTGTGTGTACTCACCTAGTTGGGCTTGCGGGGGGTTGAGCTTTGTCTCTTTGGTCCCACACCCAGTACCTCCCCTGGGTATGTGTGTGTACTCACCTAGTTGGGCTTGCGGGGGGTTGAGCTTTGTCTCTTTGGTCCCACACCCAGTACCTCCCCTGGGTATGTGTGTGTACTCACCTAGTTGGGCTTGCGGGGGGTTGAGCTTTGTCTCTTTGGTCCCACACCCAGTACCTCCCCTGGGTATGTGTGTGTACTCACCTAGTTGGGCTTGCGGGGGGTTGAGCTCTGTCTCTTTGGTCCCACACCCAGTACCTCCCCTGGGTATGTGTGTGTACTCACCTAGTTGGGCTTGCGGGGGGTTGAGCTCTGGCTCTTTGGTCCCACACCCAGTACCTCCCCTGGGTATGTGTGTGTACTCACCTAGTTGGGCTTGCGGGGGGTTGAGCTCTGGCTCTTTGGTCCCACACCCAGTACCTCCCCTGGGTATGTGTGTGTACTCACCTAGTTGGGCTTGCGGGGGGTTGAGCTCTGGCTCTTTGGTCCCACACCCAGTACCTCCCCTGGGTATGTGTGTGTACTCACCTAGTTGGGCTTGCGGGGGGTTGAGCTCTGGCTCTTTGGTCCCACACCCAGTACCTCCCCTGGGTATGTGTGTGTACTCACCTAGTTGGGCTTGCGAGGGGTTGAGCTCTGGCTCTTTGGTCCCACACCCAGTACCTCCCCTAGGTATGTGTGTGTACTCACCTAGTTGGGCTTGCGGGGGGTTGAGCTCTGGCTCTTTGGTCCCACACCCAGTACCTCCCCTGGGTATGTGTGTGTATTCACCTAGTTGGGCTTGCGGGGGGTTGAGCTCTGGCTCTTTGGTCCCGCCTCTCAACTGTCAATCAACTGGTGTACAGATTCCTGAGCCTACTGGGCTCTATCCTATCTACATTTGAAACTGTGTATGGAGTCTGCCTCCAACACTACATTACTTAATGCGTTCCATTTGTTAACTACTCTGACACTGAAAAAATCTAATGTCTCATCTTTCTAATGTGTATAAATTGGATATGTTTTAGATTTAGGTAAAAGAACTAGGTAAATACTGATTCGGTAACAGAGTTGAACTTATTTCTTATGTTCAATATGAAATCTTTGCTAGAAAATGACCTTAGAAAATGAGAGTCTGGAAACACCTCATTAAGAAAAACGAGCTTATTGTGGATGACGTCATTGTACATTAGGCTCGACAGAAGGCAGCCTTTTAATACCTCGACATAAATATTGAAAATGGGTATAAATAAACCATAACAGAAAACGTACTTATTCAGGGAAAGGGAAGATTGTCTGACGTCATTGACTATCAGCGATGTCTGTGCAGAGTCACCGAGGTGACAAAATTTTGGGATGACTGGAGGCGACCGCTTAATCCCCTTCAGCAAAATTGCAGGACCTTGGAGGGAGCCTTTTAATTCCTATTGTACTAAATTATATATGATGGAAGGAAGCACTTGAGAAATGATACCTTGCGATGAACATACGTCGCCAAGGTAACGCGAAACATCTATGACAATAACCGTGCACTTGGGAAAAATGAATTTACCCCATGTGCAATGACCGTGCGTTGGTAAAAGCCAAAATGCACGGTCATTGGCATAAACTACTACTAGTAAGCAACTGAACTTTGGCATCTGGAAAGTCATTGGGACTAAGATGCTCAGGTGAGACTGCTAACTGACTTTGATTTGTCGTATGAGAGAGTGTATGTACCATTTGTTCAGTAGAGGCTTCATCCACCACTCCCACCGGTAACGAATAATGGGTGAAGTGTACTATGTGCGTGCCTGATGTGAGGTGAATGTTGGCATTGGTGACATTTGCAACAAACTGCAGTAGTGTTGTTCTGTATCTGATGAAAGGACAGTTCAGTGTAGGTACCTTTTATCTGACATGTGTTACTGTCTGCTATTACGTGATCTAGGTCAGGTACACCAGGAATTTTGACAATAACCTTTGTTAGTGCATGAGAATGTAGGATTGTGTCTTGGTGTAAGATGCCTCTGACTTGATTGATGTAAGACTCCAGGCAAGTAAGGTAATGAACAATTGCTGGAGCCCCTTGCAAAGATTCATTGACCTCACCGACCTGTGAATCCGATTGTATGATTGACTGGTGTCGGGAAGTGATTGAGTGACGGTTTTGTTTGGATGTGACCTGGTAAAATATATCCTGGTCACTCCTGGCTTTTTATGTAACTGTTATAGTCCCTATGGTTGGTGAACTTATGTCCCATGGCGTACACACCACTAAGAGGTGCTACTGTGTCGCCAATTGTTGTTTACCAACGGTAAGTATCGATAGTAATTCGGTAATCTCTCAGTGTTCAGTCCTAGTAAGATGTCTCCTGGGAACCGAATATTATCTACTATTAAACACGTCATGGTTAGTGATCTGTCATTAACTATTAACTCTATGTCAGCTTCATTCAACACTGCAGTCATTCCTCCTGAAACTAAGGTTGGAGACAGATGGCGGGCGTACGACAAGTCTGTTGTGCATGTCATACAAGGCGGCTTCTTTGATGATGTTGACTCTAGCTCCTGTCTAGGAAAATTTTAACTTTTCAACCTTTCATAGTGGCTGAAATCAGAGGACCTTCTGTGTCCTTGTTAGGCATGTTATTATGAGACTGGTGTGGTCGACGTGGTGTCTGGAGCACATGACTGTGTGCTGTCAGCGTGTAGGTGGTGCCCGGTATCCTCCTCTGCTAATACATTAAACCTGTTATGGGTAGGCACAGAATATGCAGGGAGGTCGTCTCACTTCCCTACATCATGCCTTCCGACCTCTTTCGACGACCACCCTGCATACTCAGTGCCTACCAATAACAGGTTTAACTTTGGTGAGGAGGAGCAGGGCTATAGCGGTTAGCTTGGTGAGGAGGAGCAGGGCTATAGCGGTTAGCTTGGTGAGGAGGAGCAGGGCTATAGCGGTTAGCTTGGTGAGGAGGAGCAGGGCTATAGCGGTTAGCTTGGTGAGGAGGAGCAGGGCTATAGCGGTTAGGTTGATTAGTACCGCAGTGAGCTCTACAGTCAGCAGCGTCATGGCCAGGCAGCTGGTGGGAAGTGCAGGATGGTGCACGAGCAGCTCAGCAATCAGACGAATAATGAACATGACACACTGTGTCATGTTCAGGTCTGCGGTGAAATGTGCAATAAGGACGGTTGTGACATTTAGTATGGCCGGCATTGTTATGTCTGGCATGCTGTTGGTAATGAGTGATGTTTGAGGTGCACTCTGCCTTACAGTGGCCTGGTTTGCCACAGTTAAAGCATTCTGGCGTTCATGGGCGTGGAGGATACTGAGGAGAGCTTGTCCTGGAGTATGACCTGGGGCCATATGAGGGTGGAGGAGACCTAGCACGAGCCTGAACGTTACTAGGAAAAGATCGCGTGACAACGTTCACAGGATTATGGGGACTGTTTGCACTAAAAACGGCAGAGTCCCGGTTCTTTAGTCTTTCAGTGGAAACTACCATCTCGTCCATTAATTCCCAAATTGTGTTGTCTGGACCAAAATCCTTATAGCTTCTATGTCCTTCAGAATGGCCTCGGGGTCATGACGCAGCATGGCACCAAACATCAGTAGTCTACACACATTGTCTATGGTGAGGCTTCCATGTGCTTCCCATCTAGAGCCCGTCGAAACTGATTTCAGTAAACTATGTAGCTTATCTAGGCGTCTGCCGAAAGCGTTGTGTGTCTCATCAGGGCACATTACTGCATTAGATAAATGGCGAGCAATGCCAGAGGCGTCACAATTGACAGCTGATGAATATCTCTTACGAAAGAATTTTTTAAATTCTTTCCAGTTTACAATTTTCTTCAAGTCGTATGATTGCCACGAGATATGCATCAATGGTTTTATAGTCAAGGGTAGACGTCGCCATACTGATGAAGTCTACATCTGTGACAGCAATACCCTTGCCCCATACTCTAGCTTCTACACTAGAGAACCAAGATTCCAGGAGGGCAGGATCCCTTCCACTAAATGGGTGTATGTCAACAAACTGGGTAAGAATGTTTGATACCGAGTCGCTGTTGGTTGGAGAGGAAATAGAAGCAAAGCTAGTGAGAGCTGAGGACAATCAAGTATTCTCAGGTAGTTCACTGGCTAACACAAAGTCACTAAGAAAGTGAGCGAGACCACAGACCGTAGTGGTAGGCGTGCAATCGAGGCCTAAGTAAGTATCGGTTGGCCATAAGTTCATAAAGTGGTTATACAGTAGTGCCCATAATAGTCTATGGTTTAGTTTTACTACACAAATACCAAAGGGCTGTAATCTATTCAACGAGGTATAGATGATCATTGCTGTGGCGTCGGCTGTCGCCACAGCTGCCCCGGCCATGTACAGAGGCATATACAGCTGCCCCGGCCATGTACAGAGGCATATACAGCTGCCTCTTTCACTTAGGACACAACACAATAACGGTGATCATCAAGCCCAAGTGAACCCACATCCCAGGTACACGTTAACCACTGACAAACACTGGCGAGTTCACCTTCTACATGGACAGGTCCACACCCACCGTATTGTCATACAAGTTGTAACAATACCCCACCTTCACTCTCCAGATACACTCTGGCAGAGGGTTTCAGCAACACGCTGACAGGGGTCTCAAACAATCACCTACAGGGGTCTCAATCACCTACAGGGGTCTCAAACAATCACCTACAGGGGTAGCTAACTCCCTGGCGGAAGTTTCTAGCAGCTTGCTAGCAGCACTTCACAACAGACGCACCACTGCCGTCGCGTAACTCTTTACAGGCCAATCCCGGGTACGTCGGACTATTCAACATGGCGCACATCAGCAGCTAACACACTGCTCTTATCCGGCGGTGGCCACTTGGTCTTCTTCACAAGACCAAGCCAAGAGTTCGTGGACTGCCGAAGGTGTACTGCACTCCTCAGCTCAATCACCTTTATATGTCACTTCTGTTGACACAAAAACGTCATTAATTACATAGACAGTACACTGGGGTATCCCTGGGCTAACACCCATTCACCGGGGACTTGACATTGTAACTTGTAGCCACAACCTAGATGGCGTTGATCATGATACGCCCCCCCATCAGAGGTCATCCACATCGACCTCCTCTTCGGACTGGGCAGGAAACTGGAGCCATTCACAGATACCACGCCACCACCAACAGATGGCGTTGCTTACACAGTGCCCAGTACTAGGGGAGTTAGAGTGCAGACCCGTAGATGGCGCTGACATTGCCACTCCACACTCCGACAATGGTGTCGATACCGTAACAGTGTAAGAAAGTAGTACCAAGATGAGCCATATATTGTTTCTTGAGATTCGTTTCTGTATTTAAACTTATATCCAAGACTAATTATTATATTAAAAGAACACTGTACACCATATGATTGACTTAACAGGCACTTAGCACCAAGTCAATCTCCCAAAGCACGAACTAGGTGATTTGTGAAACGATGTCGTCGTCTTGTTTTAGACACTGTAGGCCTGTTGATGCCCACGTCACTGCCAGGCGTAGGCCACTCCCACTTCCTGCTATATATCACCAGGAATCAGCTTCTTTTACCTCTTAATACCAGTAAAGCCCTAATGCTACTCTTCTTAACAGCTTGCTTTATTCGTCACTATCACTATCATAGCTAGTTAAGTACACACTGACTGAACATGACCTTGTAACCGTGGCGGCAGTGGTGCCTGTCATGGCACTGATGTCGTACCTCAGGTTTCTTGACTAATTAGCACTATGAGACACAACCCGTGAAATTTCTATTTTCTAATCCGTGTGTTAAACTTTGCAACGATTTTCCTTCGTATCATTCTGATGTCCCGAATTATCAATACTTTCCGATGAATACTTTTCGAGGAGCGCGCCTGCACGTGTGCTCCCTACCTAGTTCCTATATGTGTGTGTGTGTGTGTGTGTGTGTGTGTGTGTACTCACCTAGTTGTGCTTACGAGGGTTGAGCTCTGGCTCTCTGGCCCCTCCTCTCAACCGTCAATCAACTGGTGTACAGATTCTTGAGCCTACTGGGCTTTATCAAATCTACAATTGAAACCTTGTATGGAGTCAGCCTCCACTACATCACTGTCTAATGCATTCCATTTGTTAACTACCTTGACACTTAAACAATTATTTATAATGTCTCTGTCTCATTTGGGTACCACGTTTCCACCTGTGTCCCCCTTGTGCGTGTTCCACACATTTTTAATAGTTTGACTTTGTCCATCCTGTCAATTCCCCTGAGAATTTTGTAGGTGGTGATTATGTCTTCTTTAGCTCCTCTGTCTTTCAGAGACTTGAGGGTTATTTCTCCGTAGCATTTCCTCGTAACTCACATCTCTCAGCTCTGGGACTAGTCTGGTGGCATACCTCCGAATCTTCTTTAACATTGTCTTGTGTTTAACTTGGTATGAACTCCAGGCTGGAGCTGCATACACGAGCAATGGCGATACATAAGTGGTATACAAAGTTCTGATTGATTCCATACACAAATTTCAAAAGGCAATTCTTATGTTGGTCAATCTAGCATAGGCTGCTGATGATATCCTTTTGTTGTGGGCTTATGGGGACAGGCTCAGTGTGATATCAATCCCCAGATCTTTCTCTCTTTTTTTCCCCCTTTGTAGGATTTCACCTCCCAGATGGTACCGTGTGTTCAGCCTCCTGTTCCCTTCGCCTAATTTCATTACTTTACACATTCCTGAGTTAGACTTTAGTAGCTAATTCCTAGATCATTCCTTCTGTTGGTTGTGGTCGTTACGTAATCTTCATCTGTCTTGATTCTTCTCATAATTTTTGCATCATCAACAAACATTGAGAAGAATGAGTCTATATCCTCTGGAAGATTGTTTACATATATCAGAAACAGGATTGGTCCACGTACAGAGCCCTATAGACTACGCAACACCCGTATTGTCTTACACAGGCTAAGGCAGAATTAAAAAAATAGAGCTGATACAGAACGAGGCTATGAGGATTATTCTTGGATGTCAAAGAAATGCAATGATTGAAATAATGAGAATGGAATTAAATTTACAGAGTGTGTGTGATAGAGTCCGTGACATTAACACTAGAGTATCTATTCGTTTCATGCGGAGAAAAGGAGGGGATAAGCTGTTTGAGAGCGTTCAGACCTGCTTGAGTGACGTACACACTTCCAGGAAACTGAGGGAGACACGCTATACGAGAGGATTAGCTCATGACCTCAGGGAATACGACGTACTTGACTGCTGTAAACCCTCTCGACAGTGTAATATGTCTGCTCCCTGGAAAGTACAGAAAATAGACGTCGAAATTGTACCCCTCAAGGTGAAAAAGATTCATCATGAACCGGGACAATTACGGTGTTTGTATGGAAGCATGATATCTCGGTTACCAAGAGGCAACAGTTTACATGTATATTGCGATGGGTCGGTGGCGGAGGATGGCAGGGCCGGGTGTGGTGTCCTAATAAGGGATTATACGGAGTTTGGGACTGTGGACAGGATAATTGAACTCCGGCTTAGTAATTATATATCATCCACACAAGCTGAACTGCAGGCCATTCTGGCGTGATTGGAGGAAGTACGTCATGACGACAAAAATGTTTTTGTATTTGTCGATAGCCGAGGAGCACTGGAGTCCTTAAACAGTCGAAACCCAGTCTTCATGTCTATAGTGGAGGACTGTAAGAGAAGAATAACTGAGATACAGCTGAAAGGTTATAGTGTGAAATTCATGTGGATTCCATCTCATGTTGGAATAGTGCTCAACGAGGTGGCGGATGACTTGGCCAAACGTGCCACATCAAAACCACAAGTTGACATTGAATGTGAATTCACAATGAGACAAATAAGAAGCAAAATCAGAATTATTCAGGCACAGGCGGGAGTGGAGAGGAGAGAGATAATGTATGAGAGTAGTCAAACCATGCAACACTACATGTATGTGAATCAAAACACCCATTTCACTTATGGTAAAAGGAGAAATGCTTGGAGTGACTCTGTGTACATGCGGCTCAGGCTTGGGTACAAATATTACTGGGAATATGGGATAGATGTTCATGATAATGACACGAAGTGTAAACTATGTGGTATGTTAAGGTCTCACACCCTGGCCCATTATGTTCTTGATTGTCCGTTGATTAATGTATATAGAAACACTGAGATAAGGACTGTTCCTGAACAAATAGCCTGGATGTGTCACAACGGAAAGGTTGATGATATTCTTGAGAGATATAAGAATTTTGCACCAAGACTGTAATATTTTGTTGAATTATCTGCAGGTGTCTTGCAAATTGTCTATACAGTATACCTAGGTCATAAAACTATTTGTGTGTACGTCTGATAACATACTACTTGTGAAGGAGGAAATGTATATGTTTACCTCTCAGAATGTTTGGTAATATGTTTATTTGTGATGTGTGTCTATGTATATATTAACACGTTGTACTGAATGGGGTGAGAATAGCTTGAGCTACCTCATCCCTTTGTGTGCATTTTACCTCAATAAACTTATTTCAATTTCAATTTCAATTTTAGAGCCCTATAGGACTCCGCTGGTGACATCTCACCACTTTGATATCTCCCACCTCACAGTTATTCGCTGTTTCCTGTTACTTAGATACTCCCTTATCCACTGGAGCACCTTACCTCTTCCTCCTGCCTGTTGCTCCAACTTTTGTAACTCCTCTTATGTGGTACTGTGGCAAAGGCTTTCTGACAGTCCAAGAAAATACAGTCTGCCCACCTTCTCTTTCTTGCCTTATTTTTGTCGCCTGGTCATAGAATTCTATTAAGTATGTGAGGCCCGATTTATCATCTCTAAACCAATGTTGGTTGTGTGTTACAAAACTCTTTCCCTCCAGATGCTCTACGATCCTCGCGATCTTCTCCATCACCTTGCATGGTATACAAGTTACGGAAACTGCCCTGTAGTTTAGTGCCTCTTGCATGTCACCTTTTATGTATATTGGGACTACATTAATTAGCTATCTTCCAGCTTTCTGTTAGGTCTCCTGTTTCCAGAGACCTGTTATACACCATAGAGAGTGGCACTTAAGGCTTCTGCATTATCTTTTATTATCAGTGAATGGTTAGATTATGGTGAGATTCTGTCAGGCTCAACAGCCTTTGTCACATTCAGCTTCAACAGATTTCTTTTGACCTCATCACTGGTGTGGTCAAAATCCTCCAAGGTTGCTTGGTTTGCCTCCTCATTTAGTGCAGGGACTTCTCCTTGTTCTATTGTGACGACTTCCTGGAATCTCTAGTTGAGTTCTTCACACACCTCCTTGCCCTACTCTGCGTATCAGTTCTCAATTTTTTTCAGTTTCATCACTTGTTCCTTCACTGCTGTTTTTACGAATGTATTTACGTATGTAGGTTAGCTTAGTATTTTAAAAGCACTACACAATCACCTTCTGTGGTTGACAGAAGGTGATAATAAATCAAGTTCAATAAAGTTCAGAAGTTCAATAAATCTCTGAACTATATGTTTAACAAATCTCTAACCCTGTCCAAGGAGGACAGAAGAAAATGTATATATGCTGGTTAGCATTGTAAATGTGTGGCCACGTCTGTGGTAGAAATACAAAAATAAAAATAAAAAAATATAAAAAACTGCTGTTTTCCATCTGATGTGGCTGTGGAGCAGTGTTGGTTGGGTCTTAGCTTTACTCGAGATGTTATTTTCATATTGTTCTCTGCTTCTCATATTTTTTCATATTGTCTCCCTCTGTTCTCTGGTATTCTGTTGATTCTGTAGTTTTTCCATGTTCTTGTACTAAATTGCTTAGCTTCCTTACATTCCTGATTGAACTATGGATTCTTGTGTTGCCTTTCATTTTTCTCTTTTTGGGCCGGGATAAACCTGTCTGCAGCTTCCTGACTCTTCTGGGTGACAAACTTCATCATATCTTGTACAGTCTTTTCTCTGAGTTATCTTTCCCATGGAATTCCCATTAGGAAGTTCCATATCTCTTCATTTTACCTCTTCGGTAAGCCAGCCTTGCCCTTTCTGATCCCTCCATGGATAGGTTATCCCTACCTCTACCAGACACTCAAATGTCAATACACTGTGGTCACTCATTCCTATGGGAGGCTTCTAATTTGACTTCACTTATGTCTGACTCGCTTAAGGTGAATATCAGGTCGAGTCTAGCTGGTTCGTCATTGCCTCATTCTTGTGGGTCCCTTGATATGTTGGCCCAGTAAGTAAGTAAGTAATTATCAAAAGAAGGCACCAAACCGGGAAGGCTATGTAGCACCATCAAATACGCAAAATAATCAGAGGGCGCTAAATATCACCAAGGATGCCAATACGAGAACAAAAACGCATAAGGCGAACGATATCAAAAGTATCCGAGTCACCAAGAATTCTATCGAGGGACAGGTGACCGCGAGGGGCGGTCGGAAAGCAAGACACACGCTCGTCCTGGAAGTCAGGACATTCAAGAAGGACATGCACGACCGTAAGAGGGACAATGCAACTAGGACAATAAGGAGCAGGGCGGCGCTCCATCAAGTGACCATGGGTTAAGCGAGTATGGCCAATACGCAACCTCGCCAGAGCTGTTTCCCACCGCCGGTTACGGTGGAAGGAGGACGGCCACGAGGAAACACAACATTTAAGAGTACGTAGCTTGTTACCAGTAACAGACAACCAAGAAGCCTGCCAACGGGTAAGGACTGAGGAATGGATAACCGGGTAAAAGTCGGAATACGGAATGCCTTTACGAGAGATGGGACAAGAGCGGACAGCTTCCTTAGCGGCAGCATCCGCACGCTCATTTAGAGACACACCAATATGGCTGGGAACCCAACAAAACTCAACCGACTTAAATTTACTGTGAACGAGAAACAGCCAATGCTGGATCTCGACAACTACTGGATGAACCGGATTAAAGGACCCGAGAGCCATGAGGGCACTACGAGAGTCAACAACAACCACAAAAGAAGACTGACAACGAGAAAGCAGAAGACGAAGAGCATAGAGAATAGCATAAAGTTCCGCTGTAAAGATGCTAGTCTCCGGAGGCAAGCGACACATATAAGTGCGATCAGGAAAAACAACAGAGTAGCCAACACCGTCCGCTGACTTAGACCCATCGGTGAAGACAGAAACGGAGCGGGAGTGAGAAGAAAAGTGCTCGAGGAAAAGGCGTTTTAGAACCGTAGGAGGGGTAAAAGCTTTAGTGACACGGGTCAAGGAAGTACAAAACCGCGGAAGAGGGACCCTCCACGGGGGCAAAGAAGGAACAACACGAGGAGAAACATCAGAAATACGAACGGAGAGAGAATCCTGTAGGCGAGATAACCGGACAGAAAGAGGGAGGTGGTGAAGAGGAACAGGAACCGCAGGAGGGGTAAAAGTTATAGCACGACAGAGGCGAGAGGAAGGATGTTGCAAGGACCGCGCAAGATAGCGAAGACAGTAGCGATCACGGCGGTCCTGGAGAGACAGGAAGCCAGTGTCAACATACAAGCTAAGGATGGGAGTCGAACGAAAGGCACCAGAACTGAGGCACAACCCAGTATGGTGCAAAGCATCAAGACGGCGAAGAGTAGAAGGAGAAGCAGACGAGTAAGCAGGGCAACCATAATCGAGCTTAGACAGGACGAGAGAGGAATGTAAAGCAAGGAGAGTGCGCCTATCTGCCCCCCAAGAAGTATGGGACAAGACCCGAAGGAGGGTAAGGGCCTTAGAGCACTCAACACGGAGGTAAGAGATATGGGGAGACCAAGACAAACGAGTGTCAAGGAATAACCCCAAAAGCTTCGCGGAATCTTTGTATTCGAGGGGATGACCATAAAGTGACAAAGAGGGACGAAGAACAACCCGTTTCTGCGTAAAAGTCATGGCACAAGTCTTAGAAGTAGAGAACTTGAAGCCATGACCTGTGGCCCAAGACGACACGGCATCAATCGCAAGTTGAAGCCGGCGTTGAAGGAGAGGCGAATCATCACCCTGACAACAAAGGGTAAGATCATCGACATAGAGAGCGGAGAAGACACCAGAAGGAAGAGAGGAAAGAAGACCATTGAGGGCAACCAGAAAAAGAGTAGTGCTCAGAACACTACCCTGGGGCACACCTTCGTATTGCTGAAAAGAGGGAGAGAGAGCGGTACCAAGGCGCACCCGAAAGGAACGACGAGAGAGGAAGCTGCGGAGAAAGAGAGGGAGATGACCACGAAGGCCAAAAGAATAAAGTTGAGATAGGATATGATAACGCCAAGTGGTGTCGTAAGCCTTTTCTAGGTCAAAAAAGACGGCAACAACGGAGGTCTTCGCAGCAAAAGCAGTACGAATATAGACCTCCAAGTTCACCAGGACATCTGTCGTGCTGCGGCACTTGCGGAAACCAAATTGAGAAGGGCAGAGGAGGTGATGGTGTTCCAGGAACCACATCAGACGAACGTTAACCATACGTTCAAAGAGTTTGCAGACACAACTTGTGAGAGCAATAGGGCGAAAGTCCTTAGGGGAAGTACCCAGAGACCCCGGTTTGCGAACAGGGAGGACAACGGCTTCGAGCCAGTCCTCAGGGACTGACGACGACTCCCAGATCCGATTATACAGACTCAGTTAATACTGAGACGTGCTCGGAGGGAGATGGCGAAGCATCTCATAATGAATACCATCGGAGCCCGCCGCCGTAGAACCGCAGAGGGCCAGGGCAGAACGAAGTTCAGAGAGAGAGAAGGGATCATTATAGGGAAGCTGAAGATGAGTGCAGAAATCTAAAGGACGAGACTCAAGGACAGGTTTACGAAGAAGGAAAGATTGGGGAAGATGAAGACCAGAGCTAACAGATGAAAAGTGGGAACCCAGTTCGGAAGCGACCTGCAACGGGTCCGCCACAAAGTATCATGGAGGTGAAGGACTGGTGAAACATCGGGAACGAACTTACCCGCTATCTTGCGGATACGCTTCCAGATCTGGGCCAGAGGGGTCTCGGACGTAATTGTTGAGACATAAGATGCCCAACATTCACGTTTAGCCGTACGGATGGTCCTACGGGCCACCGCACTCGCTTTCCGAAAGAAAAGAAAAGAATCGGTCGTCTGCCTACGGCGGTGCCTCTTCCAGGCTGCACGCTTACAGCGGACAGCCCGAGCACAGTCCGCATTCCACCAGGGAACGCACTTCCGTGGACCCCGAGAGGAAGAGCGAGGAATAGAGCGGAGGGCAGCATTGAAGACAGTGTCATGAAAAAGGAGGAGAGCGCGAGAGAGAGGCAGAAGGGAGAGGTCAGAGAGAGCAGCACTGAGGGTAAATAGGGTCCAGTCTGCCTTAGCAAACTGCCACCTAGGGAAAGAGAGGGAAGGGCGAAAAGAGAAAAAGGAAACAAGGATGGGGAAATGATCACTACCATGGAGGTCATCAAGAACCTGCCACGTGAAATCTAAGTAAAGAGAAGAAGAGCAGAGAGAAAGATCAAGACAAGAAAGGGTGCGAGTCCGAGAGTCCAAATGAGTGGGCTCACCAGAATTCAGAAGAGACAGGGAAGAAGAGAGGAGAAACGGCTCAAGGAGGCGACCCCGGGTATTCGTCAGAACGTCACCCCAAAGAGAATGACGACAATTGAAGTCACCCAGCAGGAGCACAGGCTCCGGCAAGGAGTCTAGGAGGTGTTTCAAATCAGGAAGAGAGAGCGGGACACTCGGGGGGAGATAAATGGAACAAACTGTGTACCATTTCCCCACAAAGATACGAGCAGCAGAACAATGGAGAGGCGAAGGAAAAAGTAAAGGAACAAAGGGAACATCAGCCCGAATCAAGAGAGCAGAAGAATTAGAAGCCCCAGCAATGGCTGGGGGGGGGGAGAGAAAGGAATAGCCACGAAAACGACCAGGACGAGCACCAAGCATTGGCTCCTGGAGACAGACACAAAGGGGCGAAAACCGCGAAATCAGAAGTTGGAGTTCGAGGAAATTGGCGTAATAACCTCGAACGTTCCATTGAAGAATGGACAACGACGAGAAGAGAAAGGACAAAAACAGAGAACAAGGAAGAAACAAAGACGAAAGAGCAACAGAGCACGTTAAAGAATATCAGGGTCGGGATCAGGGTCAGCAAAGTCAGGGTTAGGGGGCATGGGTAAACTGAGCAAAGACGGAGGGAAGGAAACGGGAGAACAGATCAGAGGTGGGCGGGCAGGGTCCGGAGGAGGAGGAGGAAGAGGAGGAGACAACGGAGAGGAGCAGTTAAGGACAGCAGCAGGAGGAGGGGGAGTAGAAAGAGGGGAGCGCACCCCAGCAAGAGCAGCAACCGAAAGGGAAGCAGGGGCCAAAGAAACCTCCATAGCAGGAACAGGGGGCGCAAGCACGGAAACGGGAGGGGAAGAAGCAACAGAGCCAGAAGGAGGAGCTGAGGAAGAAAGCGAAGCCTTCTTACCCGCCGGGGAAGAGGAAGGAGAGGAGCCAGGCTTACGCTTCTGACTTAAAGAGACCGGTGTCCCAGCAACTACGTACCGGGCAACGGAATCCAGTGTCTCAACAGGAGAAGCCGAACGAGAGCACACACGACGGCCATTAGGAGAGCGATGGACATCCGCCCGCACCGACAGGCGGTGGGGAGAGCCGATAGATGGAGGAAGAGGATGGGAAGGAGGATCGGAGGGGGGCGAGGAAGAAGACACAGAAGACACGACAGACCGGGTAGAAGGAAGGGGAACCCCAGACAGAGGACCAGGAGGAGGATCCTTCGGGAGAGAACCCAAAGGAAGAGAGGAGGGGGCAGTGGGCGTATCAGGGTCCAAGGCCCGGAAACGGTTGTGAGTCTGAGGAAGGCGGGAAGGACGAGGAGAGGAAGAGCACAACACGCGAGCATAAGAGATATTAGCATAAGGCGGGAGCCGGCGAACCTGGCGCCTCGCCTCAGGAAAAGATAAACGCTCCCGGTGCTTCAGGTTGAGGACGGCTGCCTCAAGCTTGTAATGGACACACGCACGGGAGAAGGTAGGATAGGCCTCACCGCAGTTGAGGCACGAGCCTGGGGAGAAGTGCACTCCGACTTAGAGTGACCTTCGCCACCACACAAGGGACAGAGAGAGACAGTCCCGGAGCAGCGGAGGGCACCATGCCCAAACCTCCAGCACTTGTTGCAGAGCCGAGGAGAAGGAATGTACTCCTGGACAGAGCACCTGGCACCAGCAAGAATGACAGAGGGTGGAAGGGTCCTACCATCAAAGGTAATCTTCACAACCCGGAGGGGTTGACGGCGACTACCACGAGGGGGACGAGTAAACGTGTCCACCTGGAGAATATAATGGCCCTGGGCAGCGAGGATATGGCGAATATCGTCGTGGCAGTCGCGCAGGTCCCGAACACCAGTCGCAACATGGGGCGGGAGCAAAATAGTGCCAACACTGGCATTCAACTGAGCGTTCTTCGAGACCCGAACGGGGGTCTCGCCAAGGCAGGATAAGGCAGCCAAGCGGGAAGCAGCATCCTGAGAAGGAGCAGCAACGACACGTGTACCGAGACGAGTGGGGTTGAAAGTAATGGAGGCATCCACGGAATCAATGAGATGTCGATGGAGGGAGAAATCGTCAGGAGGCGCAGAATCAAGAGGGAGGAGATCAAAATATTTGGCCCACGAAGCGGGACCAAACAAGGCTTGATAGGTAGCAGAACTGGAAGGAATCGAGCGAGGGCGGCCGTGACGAGGACGGCGGTGAGAACCCCCAGAGAGAGAGGGGTTAAAAGGCGCAGTAGTTACAACTAGAGAAGGAGCCGCGCCAGGGGACGAGGTAGTCACCACAGGGGGCTTGGGGCTCGACCCAACCACAGAGGAGGGAGGGGAGCCAGGGGAAGGAGTCAGAGAGGCCAAAGGAGGAGCAAGGTCGGGGCCCAACGCAGCGGAGGCTACAGAGCCCGGTCTTCCAATACGGACCGACTCGGGGGCTTGGTCGCCCACCCCACGAGCCTGAGAAGGTAAGCCAGAAGCAGCCGAAACAGGGGTTATCATCTTGACGAAAAGAAGAATTCATTCACGAATGTGCCCCCACACCCACCATGGAGCCACAATTAGAGGCAGGACACCCAACAAGAAGCAATCGCCGATCTTGTCGGGGCCTCCTAGGGGTGCGTCGTGAGTATACGCCCCACAAACGCCACCTTAAGAAACCGACAGTCTGTCGAGATCGGGTTCAGTGACGAAGTGGGGATTGACAATAAAAGGTTCCCCTCGCTCTCGTTCTGCAGTTCTACGGGTGCATGAGTATGCCTCCTCAAGCACCCGGGCGTCAAAATAGAAGAAGTCCAAGGGAAGAACCAGAACGAGCAAAAGGTCGGCAGGAAACGGCAAGCAGATAGGAGAAGAGGGGAGAGAAAAACGAAACAGAAGGAAAAGGAAAAGGTGCCCAGCAGAATTGGAGAGGACGGCAGCAGGAGCACAAGGCTAGAAAAGGACAGAGGACTGTCCCAAGGAGCATCACACTCCGGCAGCCGCCCACGAAGCCCCCACACGGCGACAACGAGCTGAGCGGGGAGGGGGATATGTTGGCCCAGAAAGATCCTTGTTGCAACTTCCGATAGTTTAGCTCTCCACGTATCTGCACCTCCATGAGGGTCTCCATTCTCCCAGTCTATCTTTTCATGGTTGAAGTCGTCCATGATTAAGAGGCTGGAGCCATTCCTGCAGGCAACTGATGCTGCTCTCTTGTTCCTATCGAACTCCTGTCTGGGTCTCTCAAACTCCTGTCATTTAGTATATGTATTTACCACCATCTGCGAAATTGATCTATTACCCCTCCTTTCTAACCTATTTATTTTCCTATATTATACCTTGAGGTTACCGTGAGACGGTTACGGGGTTTAGCGTCCCCGCGGCCCGGTCATCAACCAGGCCTCCTCGTTGCCGGACTGGTCAGCCAGGCTGTTGGACGCAGCTGCTCGCAGCCTAACGTATGAGTCACAGCCTGGTTGATCAGGTATCCTTTGGAGGTGCTTATCAAATTCTCTCTTGAACACTGTGAGGGGTCGGCCAGTTATGCCCCTTATGTGTAGTGGAAGCGTTCGATCCCGGGCACCGGCGAGAAACGATGGACAGAGTTTCTTTCACCCTATGCACCTGTTACCTAGCAGTAAATAGATACGTGGGAGTTAGTCAGCCACTCTCCATAGTGTATAGTAGGTGTCACGGGCTGCTTCCTGGGGTGTTTGTGTGTTGTGGACAAAAAAAATAGTAGTAGAAGTATTAGAAACAGTTGATTGACAGTTGAGAGGCGGGCCAAAAGAGCAGAGCTCAACCCCCGCAAGCACAATTAGGTGAATACAACTAGGTGAATACATCCCCATGAAGCAGCCCGTAGCAGCTGTCTACCTCCCAGGTACCTATTTACTGCTAGATGAACAGATGCATTAGGATGAAAGAATCTCTGCCCATTTGTTTCTGTTTCGGCCGGAGATCGTCCACTGGGTCCTTTGAACTACGACCCGAGAGCGATGTCCACTCAGCCGCGAGGCCCCCAGACGTGTGTGTGTGTGTATATTCACCTAATTGTGCTTGCGGGGGTTGAGCATTATCTCTTTGGTCCCGCCTCTCAACTGTCAATCAACTGGTGTACAGATTCCTGAGCCTACTGGGCTCTATCATATCTACATTTGAAACTGTGTATGGCGTCCGCCTCCACCACATCACTGCCTAATGCATTCCATCCGTTAACTACTCTGACACTGTCATGACCCTGCCCAACCAGCTCGGACTGGATACACTGAGGTCATACCGTAATTGTCAATGTACTTTTATTACCATTATTACTATTTACAATTTATACCGTCTATATTTATACTGTCTATATACTGTCTATATACTTATACTTATACTGTCTATATACTGTCTATATACTTATACTTATACTGTCTATATCGAAATGTTATTATGTCATTGACCAAAGAGCCGAAACTCAACTTTTGCAACTAAACCAGGTGAGTATAACTAGGTTAGTACAACTAGGTGAGTATAACTAGGTGAGAATAAATAAGTGAATATAACTAGGTTAGTACAACTAGGTGAGTATAAGTAGGTTATCTTGAGGTTATCTTGAGATGATTTCAGGGCATTAGTGTCCCCGCAGCCCGGTCCTCGACCAGGTCTCCACCCCTAGGAAGCAGCCCGTGACAGCTAACACCCAGGTGCCTATTTTACTGCTAGGTAACAGGGGCATAGGGTGAAAGAAACTCTGCCCATTGTTTCTCGCCGGCGCCTGGGATCGAACCCGGGACCACAGGATCACATGACTAGTGTGCTGTCCGCTCGGCCGACCGGCTCCCCCGGTCGTATAAGGTGAGTATAACTAGGTGAGTACAACTAGGTGAGTATAAGTATGTGAGTACAACTAGGTGAGTATAAGTAGGTGAGTATAACTAGGTGAGTACAACTAGGTGAGTATAAGTATGTGTATATAACTAGGTGAGTACAACTAGGTGAGTATAACTAGGTGAGTACAACTAGGTGAGTATAAGTATGTGTATATAACTAGGTGAGTACAACTAGGTGAGTATAAGTATGTGTATATAACTAGGTGAGTACAAGTAGGTGAGTATAAGTAGGTGAATATAACTAGGTGAGTACAACTAGGTGAGTATAAGTATGTGTATATAACTAGGTGAGTACAACTAGGTGAGTATAAGTATGTGTATATAACTAGGTGAGTACAAGTAGGTGAGTATAAGTAGGTGAGTACAACTAGGTGAGTATAAGTAGGTGAGTACAACTAGGTGAGTATAAGTAGGTGAGTACAACTAGGTGAGTATAAGTAGGTGAGTACAACTAGGTGAGTATAAGTAGGTGAGTACAACTAGGTGAGTATAAGTAGGTGAGTACAACTAGGTGAGTATAAGTAGGTGAGTACAACTAGGTGAGTATAAGTAGGTGAGTACAACTAGGTGAGTATAAGTAGGTGAGTACAACTAGGTGAGTATAACTAGGTGAGTACAACTAGGTGAATATAACTAGGTGAGTACATGCAACACCTTGACGCCCCACCACCAGTCAATACAGACACATTACACTATGGTAATACTGAGCATTATGCTGGAGTCTAATACGCAGCTTCCCGTGAAGAACACTATACCCCAGCGGCCTGTCGCCTGTACACGAAGAACATATTATACCCAGGCGTCCAAACGCTAGTACGCAAATAACACTACCACAACAACCAGCACCATCACAACCTCTTCCGCCTCCACCACCATCACCACCACTACCACCACCACTAATAACAACACCACTACCACCACCAACACCACCACTACCACCCCCAACACCACCACTACCACCACCGCTAATAACAACACCACTACCACCACCACTAATAACAACACCACTACCACCACCAACACCACCACTACCACCCCCAACACCACCACTACCACCACCAATACCACCACCACCGCACAACCACTACTACCACGCCACCACCACAATAACCACTATAACCATCACCACCACCACCAACACAGAGCAGATGCACAAAATAGAGAATATCGTTGATAATCTGGAAAAATCTTGTTCCAGATATTATCTTCCTTGGAAACTTCTATCTACCCAGTTTAAGATGGAGAATGACAAACTATAATATCACAGCTGGGAACCAACCTGGAAATAACCAACCACAGGTCACAGAACTACTGAGATTCTGTGACAAATTCTCGCTCAATCAACAGAATACCGAACCAACTAGTTAATAACGATAGTAGGTCCAAGAGAACCAAAAAGCGAGAAGGGGTATTCAATCTTATCAATTTCAACAATAGGAGGATTGACTGGGAAAAAATAAATATAGACCTTGCAACCATTCACTGGGAGACGGTCTTAAGCGACAAAACTCCCACACAGGGAATAGCTCAACTGACAGCTGAAGCTTACAAGGTCTGCTTGAAGCACGTGCCTGTGAGGAGGGGCAGGAAGAGGACCACTCTAGAAAGAGAACGCAGACCACTGTACAGGTGATGGACAAAAATAACGGAAATGCTTCGGCAGACACGACTATGACAAGAAAGGAAAATAAACCTAAACAGGGAGATCGAAGAAACAGAACAGACGCAGAAGTGACCATATGAGTCTGAGGAAATGGAATTGGAACAGAAAACTATACAA
>NC_091175.1:43894186-43906686 GCF_040958095.1 Procambarus clarkii
ACCATCACCAGGCCTCTGTACCCTCCACCAGTCACTGTACACCATCACCAGCCCACTGTACCCTCCACCAGTCACTGTACACCATCACCAGGCCTCTGTACCCTCCACCAGTCACCATACACCATCACCAGGCCACTGTACCCTCCACCAGTCACCATACACCATCACCAGGCCTCTGTACTCTCCACCAGTCACCATACACCATCACCAGGCCTCTGTACCCTCCACCAGTCACCATACACCATCACCAGGCCACTGTACCCTCCACCAGTCACCATACACCATCACCAGGCCACTGTACCCTCTACCAGTCACCATACACCATCACCAGGCCTCTGTACCCTCCAGCAGTCACCATACACCATCACCAGGCCTCTGAACCCTCCACCAGTCAACATACACCATCACCAGGCCTCTGTACCCTGCACCAGTCACCATACACCATCACCAGGCCTCTGTACCCTGCACCAGTCACCATACACCATCACCAGGCCTCTGTACCCTCCACCAGTCACCATACACCATCACCAGGCCTCTGTACCCTGCACCAGTCACCATACACCATCACCAGGCCACTGTACCCTCCACCAGTCACCATACACCATCACCAGGCCACTGTACCCTCCACCAGTCACCATACACCATCACCAGGCCACTGTACCCTCCAGCAGTCACCATACACCATCACCAGGCCACTGTACCCTCCACCAGTCACCATACACCATCACCAGGCCACTGTACCCTCCACCAGTCACCATACACCATCACCAGGCCACTGTACCCTCCACCAGTCACCATACACCATCACCAGGCCACTGTACCCTCCAGCAGTCACCATACACCATCACCAGGCCACTGTACCCTCCACCAGTCACCATACACCATCACCAGGCCACTGTACCCTCCAGCAGTCACCATACACCATCACCAGGCCACTGTACCCTCCCCCAGTCACCATACACCATCACCAGGCCACTGTACCCTCCACCAGTCACCATACACCATCACCAGGCCACTGTACCCTCCAGCAGTCACCATACACCATCACCAGGCCACTGTACCCTCCACCAGTCACCATACACCATCACCAGGCCACTGTACCCTCCACCAGTCACCATACACCATCACCAGGCCACTGTACCCTCCAGCAGTCGCCATACACCATCACCAGGCCACTGTACCCTCCACCAGTCACCATACACCATCACCAGGCCACTGTACCCTCCAGCAGTCACCATACACCATCACCAGGCCACTGTACCCTCCACCAGTCACCATACACCATCACCAGGCCACTGTACCCTCCACCAGTCACCATACACCATCACCAGGCCACTGTACCCTCCAGCAGTCACCATACACCATCACCAGGCCACTGTACCCTCCACCAGTCACCATGCACCATCACCAGGCCACTGTACCCTCCACCAGTCACCATACACCATCACCAGGCCTCTGTACCCTCCACCAGTCACCATACACCATCACCAGGTCACTGTACCCTCCACCAGTCACCATACACCATCACCAGGCCACTGTACCCTCCACCAGTCACCATACACCATCACCAGGCCTCTGTACCCTCCACCAGTCACTGTACACCATCACCAGGCCACTGTACCCTCCACCAGTCACCATACACCATCACCAGGCCACTGTACCCTCCACCAGTCACCATACACCATCACCAGGTCACTGTACCCTCCACCAGTCACCATACACCATCACCAGACCACTGTACCCTCCACCAGTCACCATACACCATCACCAGGCCTCTGTACCCTCCACCAGTCACCATACACCATCACCAGGCCTCTGTACCCTCCACCAGTCACCATACACCATCACCAGGCCACTGTACCCTCCACCAGTCACCATACACCATCACCAGGCCTCTGTACCCTCCACCAGTCACCATACACCATCACCAGGCCTCTGTACCCTCCACCAGTCACCATACACCATCACCAGGCCTCTGTACCCTCCACCAGTCACCATACACCATCACCAGGCCTCTGTACCCTCCACCAGTCACCATACACCATCACCAGGCCTCTGTACCCTCCACCAGTCACCATACACCATCACCAGGCCTCTGTACCCTCCACCAGTCACCATACACCATCACCAGGCCTCTGTACCCTCCACCAGTCACCATACACCATCACCAGGCCACTGTACCCTCCACCAGTCACAATACACCATCACCAGGCCACTGTACCCTCCACCAGTCACCATACACCATCACCAGGCCACTGTACCCTCCACCAGTCACCATACACCATCACCAGGCCTCTGTACCCTCCACCAGTCACCATACACCATCACCAGGCCTCTGTACCCTCCACCAGTCACCATACACCATCACCAGGCCTCTGTACCCTCCACCAGTCACCATACACCATCACCAGGCCTCTGTACCCTCCACCAGTCACCATACACCATCACCAGGCCTCTGTACCCTCCACCAGTCACCATACACCATCACCAGGCCACTGTACCCTCCACCAGTCACAATACACCATCACCAGGCCACTGTACCCTCCACCAGTCACCATACACCATCACCAGGCCACTGTACCCTCCACCAGTCACCATACACCATCACCAGGCCACTGTACCCTCCACCAGTCACAATACACCATCACCAGGCCACTGTACCCTCCACCAGTCACCATACACCATCACCAGGCCACTGTACCCTCCACCTTTCAAATAGTGTAACATACTCAGGTAACTAGTGCCCAGACACAGAAACTAGACGCCTCCGCTGTAAGATAAGTAGTGGGAAAATGCAAGTAATGTAATCTAACAACTGAACAAAACAAATTAAGAGTGCGACACGTGGTAGCAACACTGGCCGTCCATACAGCCTCTTCCAGGCCTATCTCAAGTTGGTAAACACCCACGGTCAACACCCACTGCCAGCTCCCACGGCCAGCACCCGCGGTCAACTCCCCCACCGGTCAACACCCCACCTTGTAAGACCATCACCACTGAACAGAAGTGTTCAAAAAAATGGCTTTGATAAAAACGTGCATAGAATGCAACATGAAGGTAGATTACCATCAGAGCTTTCAATGCCAACTCTGTTCAGCAGCCATACACAAAAAATGTGCCAACATGACTAACAATTCAAGGAGAAATGGTCCCAGTGACCACTCTGTGTACTGGCTCTGCAAAAAGGATGATGTAACTTTTTTAAATTGATGGAAATCCTGGATAAAACTCCCGCCGAAAACAGAGAATTACTAATTAATGCCTGCATAGCAATTTCTAATGTCTTCAAACAAACTGTACATGACACCAAGGTACAACCAGCTGTAGCACAGAGCTCTGTGGCAGCGGCGCCTGAGCAGGGCGCTGAGTCGGGGATGCCTGAGCAGGGCCCGGAGTCGGGGATGCCTGAGCAGGGCGCGGAGTCGGGGATGCCTGAGCAGGGCCCGGAGTCGGGGATGCCTGAGCAGGGCGCGGAGTCGGGGATGCCTGAGCAGGGCGCGGAGTCGGGGATGCCTGAGCAGGGCACGGAGTCGGGGATGCCTGAGCAGGGCGCGGAGTCGGGATGCCTGAGCAGGGCACGGAGTCGGGGATGCCTGAGCAGGGCGCGGAGTCGGGGATGCCTGAGCAGGGCACGGAGTCGGGGACCCCTGAGCAGTGCGCGGTGTCGCAGGCACCGGAGCAGAGCGCGGTGTCACAGGCACCGGAGCAGAGCACAGTGTCGGGGGCGCCGCAGCAGAGTGCGGTCCCTGGCAGAGGGAAACAAACAAAACAAGGCCCCAAAATCTGTTGGTATTACAGATGGGCTACCTGTAAGCATGGGGAATCGGGAAGAATAAATGGAACATGTACACACAATCACCCTAGAAAGTGCAGAAACCTCCTCAATACAGGTAAATGTACCAAAGCTGTGAATTCTTTCACCCAGAAATTTGCAAGAACTCTTTGGACAGGAAAGAGTGCTTCAATGCTGAATGCCCAGCTTTTCATATAAGAGGTACCAGGCGAATAAAACCGACAGACTACCACTATGAAAACAGCCACTACTCCATCAACCGGGATAATTTTTTAGCAAGAGGAGGAGAAGAATGGCTAAAAATGACCAGACTCTACCACCAACTCGGTCAAATGCTAGAGAGGACGCAAACACAGTGGCCTCCTTACCAGAGCCTCAGATATTAACACCAATTAAAGCATCCAGCACTTCCACTAACACGATAACATCATTTATATTTGCCAACATCCAGGGTATAAAAACACGCAAATCCAACAAAGTTCATTTTATAGATGGTGTCCTTCATGAGGCAAATGCAGTGTTTGCAGCCCTAACGGAAACTCACACAAAGGACTACCTTGATGGTGAAATATGGATCCCAGAATACAATCTCTTCAGATGTGATAGGAAACACCGGCTTCAGGGTGGGGTCAGCCTCTACATCAAAGACACACTCATCTGTACTGAGCTGCTAAACACCTCAAATGATATGGTGGAAGTGCTGATAGTCAAAATAGAGATCCTAAATGTAGTTGTTGTCCTTGTATATAAGTCACCGGAGGCAAACCCTCAGCAGTTTAAAGACCAACTAATGAAAATAGAACACTGCTTGGAAAACCTCACAAATCCAGCTCCGAACATCATCCTGCTTGGGGACTTCAACCTACGGCACCTGAAATGGAAGCACCTGGCTAATACAGTAATATCAGAAAGAATACCAGGAAGTAGCCTAAATGAGCAGGCACATGCAAATGACCTGCTACGGATGTGCGACAGGTTTGCCTTAAACCAGCAAATAGTAGAACCAACTAGGAAGGAGAACACGCTGGACCTCATTTTCACTAATAATGATGAGTTGATCGGGAACATAATGATTACAAATACCTGTTACTCAGATCACAACTTAATTGAGGTACTGACAACCATGGGGAATGGACCTCCAAAACCAGTCCAGATTCCCGGTGGAGGAGATTTCAGCAAATTCAACTTCAATAATAAACGGATAAACTGGGAGCAAATAAACCAGGACTTCACAGAAATAAACTGGGAAGAACAGCTAGGAAATGCAAACCTGAACCAGTGCCTGGAAAAAATAAGCTCAGTAGCACTAGAAATATGTTCAAACCGCATACCCCTAAGAAAAAAGAGAAAGAGATGCAGATTGGAACGGGAACGTCGTTCATATATAGGCGAAGAAAACGAATCGCGGAACAACTTGAGAGTCGCACCCTATCTCAAGAACGGCGAAGAAGGTTAGGTAGAGAAATAGAAACAATTGAACTCAAGCTACAAGAATCATACAAAACCCAGGAGAGGCAAAGAGAGCAAAAGGCCATCAGTGAAATAGAGAGAAATCCGAAATATTTTTTCTCCTATGCAAAATCAAGATCAAAAACCACATCTAGTATCGGGCCCCTGCGAAAGGGAGATGGAACTTTCACAGATGACAACAAAGAAATGAGCGAGTTACTGAGGAAGCAGTACGACTCTGTTTTCAGTGAGCCATTAAATGCACTAAAGATTGATAACCCAAATGAATTTTTCATGGATATGATACCAACATCAAATCACATATCAGACGTCGCCCTATCCCCACTAGATTTTGAAGAAGCCATAAACAGTATGCCTATGCACTCTGCACCAGGCCCGGATTCTTGGAACTCCATATTCATCAAGAACTGTAAAAAACCACTATCGCAGGCCCTCCACATTCTGTGGAGACAAAGCCTAGATACTGGCGTTATCCCTGACATACTAAAAACAGCAGAGATAGCACCACTCCATAAAGGAGGAAATAAGGCAGAGGCAAAAAATTACAGACCGATAGCACTAACATCGCACATCATAAAAATTTTTGAGAGAGTGCTAAGAAGTAAGATCACAAAATACATGGAATCACAGCATCTCCATAACCCCGGACAACATGGTTTCAGAACAGGGCGCTCTTGCCTGTCGCAGTTGCTGGACCACTATGATATGGCATTAGATGCTATGGAAGACAAACAAAACGCTGATGTAATTTACACAGATTTCGCAAAAGCTTTTGATAAATGTGACCATGGTGTTATTGCACATAAAATGCGTTCAAAAGGAATTACCGGGAAAATAGGCAGATGGATCTACAATTTCCTGACTGACAGAACCCAATGTGTAATAGTCAACAAAATAAAATCCAGCCCATCAACCGTGAAGAGCTCAGTCCCCCAGGGTACTGTGCTTGCTCCAGTACTTTTTCTCATCCTCATATCGGACATAGACCAGAACACAACCTATAGCACTGTATCATCCTTTGCAGATGACACTAGGATTTTCATGAGAGTTGGCAACATAGAGGACACGGCAAACCTCCAATCAGATGTTGATCAGGTCTTTCTATGGGCTACAGAAAATAATATGGTATTCAACGAGGATAAGTTTCAGCTCATGCGCTACGGAAAAATTGAAAACATAAAAACAGGAACCACGTACAAAACGCAGGCAAATCATAACATAGAACGAAAAGGCAATGTAAAGGACCTGGGTGTACTCATGTCGGAAGACCTTACCTTTAAAGAACACAATAAAGTAGCCGTCACAACTGCAAGAAAAATGACAGGTTGGATAACAAGAACTTTTCACACTAGAGATGCTATACCGATGATGATACTTTTCAAAACGCTTGTGCTATCTAGAGTGGAGTACTGCTGCACAATGACAGCCCCTTTCAAAGCTGGAGAAATTGCTGACCTAGAGAGCGTGCAGAAATCCTTTACTGCTAGAATCCACTCAGTAAAACATCTAAATTACTGGGACCGACTAAAGAGCCTAAATCTGTACTCCCTTGAGCGCAGGCGGGAGAGATACATAATAATTTACACGTGGAAAATAATTGAGGGGCTGGTCCCAAACCTGCACACAGAAATAACACCACATGAGACCAGAAGACATGGCAGGATGTGCAGAATACCCCCGTTGAAAAGCAGAGGTGCAATAGATACTCTGAGAGAGAACTCTATCAACATCAGAGGCCCGAGACTGTTCAACACGCTTCCACTACACATAAGGGGCATAACTGGCAAACCCCTCACAGTGTTCAAGAGAGAACTGGATAAGCACCTCCAAAGGATACCTGATCAACCAGGCTGTGACTCATACGTTAGGCTGCGAGCAGCCGCGTCTAACAGCCTGGTTGATCAGTCCAGCAACCAGGAGGCCTGGTCGACGACCGGGCCGCGGGGACACTAAGCCCCGGAAGCACCTCAAGGTAGCCTCAAGGTAGGTACCAGTCACTATACACCATCACCAGGCCACTGTACCCTCCACCAGTCACCATACACCATCACCAGGCCACTGTACCCTCCACCAGTCACTATACACCATCACCAGGTCTCTGTACCCTCCACCAGTCACTATACACCATCACCAGGTCTCTGTACCCTCCACCAGTCACTATACACCATCACCAGGCCACTGTACCCTCCACCAGTCACCATACACCATCACCAGGCCACTGTACCCTCCACCAGTCACCATACACCATCACCAGGCCTCTGTACCTTGCACCAGTCACCATACACCATCACCAGGCCTCTGTACCCTGCACCAGTCACCATACACCATCACCAAGCCTCTGTACCCTGCACCAGTCACCATACACCATCACCAGGCCTCTGTACCCTGCACCAGTCACCATACACCATCACCAGGCCACTGTACCCTGCACCAGTCACCATACACCATCACCAGGCCACTGTACCCTCCACCAGTCACCATACACCATCACCAGGCCACTGTACCCTCCACCAGTCACCATACACCATCACCAGGCCACTGTACCCTCCACCAGTCACCATACACCATCACCAGGCCACTGTACCCTCCACCAGTCACCATACACCATCACCAGGCCACTGTACCCTCCACCAGTCACTGTACACCATCACCAGGCCTCTGTACCCTCCACCAGTCACCATACACCATCACCAGGCCACTGTACCCTCCACCAGTCACTGTACACCATCACCAGGCCACTGTACCCTCCACCAGTCACCATACACCATCACCAGGCCTCTGTACCCTCCACCAGTCACCATACACCATCACCAGGCCACTGTACCCTCCACCAGTCACCATACACCATCACCAGGTCTCTGTACCCTCCACCAGTCACAATACACCATCACCAGGCCACTGTACCCTGCACCAGTCACCATACACCATCACCAGGTCTCTGTACCCTCCACCAGTCACAATACACCATCACCAGGCCACTGTACCCTCCACCAGTCACCATACACCATCACCAGGCCTCTGTACCCTCCACCAGTCACAATACACCATCACCAGGCCACTGTACCCTCCACCAGTCACCATACACCATCACCAGGCCACTGTACCCTCCACCAGTCACTATACACCATCACCAGGCCTCTGTACCCTCCACCAGTCACAATACACCATCACCAGGCCACTGTACCCTCCACCAGTCACCATACACCATCACCAGGCCTCTGTACCCTGCACCAGTCACCATACACCATCACCAGGCCACTGTACCCTGCACCAGTCACCATACACCATCACCAGGCCACTGTACCCTCCGCCAGTCACCATACACCATCACCAGGCCACTGTACCCTGCACCAGTCACCATACACCATCACCAGGTCTCTGTACCCTCCACCAGTCACAATACACCATCACCAGGCCACTGTACCCTCCACCAGTCACCATACACCATCACCAGGCCTCTGTACCCTCCACCAGTCACAATACACCATCACCAGGCCACTGTACCCTCCACCAGTCACCATACACCATCACCAGGCCACTGTACCCTCCACCAGTCACTATACACCATCACCAGGCCTCTGTACCCTCCACCAGTCACAATACACCATCACCAGGCCACTGTACCCTCCACCAGTCACCATACACCATCACCAGGCCACTGTACCCTCCACCAGTCACTATACACCATCACCAGGCCTCTGTACCCTCCACCAGTCACAATACACCATCACCAGGCCACTGTACCCTGCACCAGTCACCATACACCATCACCAGGCCTCTGTACCCTCCACCAGTCACAATACACCATCAACAGGCCTCTGTACCCTCCACCAATCACCATACACCATCACCAGGCCACTGTACCCTCCACCAGTCACCATACACCATCACCAGGCCACTGTACCCTCCACCAGTCACCATACACCATCACCAGGCCACTGTACCCTCCACCAGTCACCATACACCATCACCAGGCCACTGTACCCTCCACCAGTCACCATACACCATCACCAGGCCTCTGTACCCTCCACCAGTCACCATACACCATCACCAGGCCACTGTACCCTCCACCAGTCACCATACACCATCACCAGGCCACTGTACCCTCCACCAGTCACAATACACCATCACCAGGCCACTGTACCCTCCACCAGTCACCATACACCATCACCAGGCCACTGTACCCTCCACCAGTCACTATACACCATCACCAGGCCTCTGTACCCTCCACCAGTCACAATACACCATCACCAGGCCACTGTACCCTCCACCAGTCACCATACACCATCACCAGGCCTCTGTACCCTCCACCAGTCACAATACACCATCACCAGGCCACTGTACCCTCCACCAGTCACCATACACCATCACCAGGCCTCTGTACCCTGCACCAGTCACAATACACCATCACCAGGCCACTGTACCCTCCACCAGTCACAATACACCATCACCAGGCCACTGTACCCTCCACCAGTCACCATACACCATCACCAGGCCACTGTACCCTCCACCAGTCACCATACACCATCACCAGGCCTCTGTACCCTGCACCAGTCACCATACACCATCACCAGGCCACTGTACCCTCCACCAGTCACCATACACCATCACCAGGCCTCTGTACCCTCCACCAGTCACCATACACCATCACCAGGCCACTGTACCCTCCACCAGTCACCATACACCATCACCAGGCCACTGTACCCTCCACCAGTCACCATACACCATCACCAGGCCTCTGTACCCTCCACCAGTCACCATACACCATCACCAGGCCACTGTACCCTCCACCAGTCACCATACACCATCACCAGGCCTACTGTACCCTCCACCAGTCACCATACACCATCACCAGGCCTCTGTACCCTCCACCAGTCACCATACACCATCACCAGGCCTACTGTACCCTCCACCAGTCACCATACACCATCACAGGCCTCTGTACCCTCCACCAGTCACCATACACCATCACCAGGCCTCTGTACCCTCCACCAGTCACCATACACCATCACCAGGCCACTGTACCCTCCACCAGTCACCATACACCATCACCAGGCCTCTGTACCCTCCACCAGTCACCATACACCATCACCAGGCCACTGTACCCTCCACCAGTCACCATACACCATCACCAGGCCTACTGTACCCTCCACCAGTCACCATACACCATCACCAGGCCACTGTACCCTCCACCAGTCACCATACACCATCACCAGGCCTCTGTACCCTCCACCAGTCACCATACACCATCACCAGGCCACTGTACCCTCCACCAGTCACCATACACCATCACCAGGCCACTGTACCCTCCACCAGTCACCATACACCATCACCAGGCCACTGTACCCTCCACCAGTCACCATACACCATCACCAGGCCACTGTACCCTCCACCAGTCACCATACACCATCACCAGGCCTCTGTACCCTCCACCAGTCACCATACACCATCACCAGGCCACTGTACCCTCCACCAGTCACCATACACCATCACCAGGCCTCTGTACCCTGCACCAGTCACCATACACCATCACCAGGCCACTGTACCCTCCACCAGTCACCATACACCATCACCAGGCCACTGTACCCTCCACCAGTCACCATACACCATCACCAGGCCACTGTACCCTCCACCAGTCACCATACACCATCACCAGGCCACTGTACCCTCCACCAGTCACCATACACCATCACCAGGCCACTGTACCCTCCACCAGTCACCATACACCATCACCAGGCACTGTACCCTCCACCAGTCACCATACACCATCACCAGGCCACTGTACCCTCCACCAGTCACCATACACCATCACCAGGCCACTGTACCCTCCACCAGTCACCATACACCATCACCAGGCCTCTGTACCCTCCACCAGTCACCATACACCATCACCAGGCCACTGTACCCTCCACCAGTCACATACACCATCACCAGGCCACTGTACCCTCCACCAGTCACCATACACCATCACCAGGCCCTGTACCCTCCACCAGTCACCATACACCATCACCAGGCCATCTGTACCCTCCACCAGTCACCATACACCATCACCAGGCCACTGTACCCTCACCAGTCACCATACACCATCACCAGGCCTCTGTACCCTCCACCAGTCACCATACACCATCACCAGGCCACTGTACCTCCACCAGTCACCATACACCATCACCAGGCCACTGTACCCTCCACCAGTCACCATACACCATCACCAGGCCACTGTACCCTCCACCAGTCACATACACCATCACCAGGCCTCTGTACCCTCCACCAGTCACCATACACCATCACCAGGCCACTGTACCCTCCACCAGTCACCATACACCATCACCAGGCCACTGTACCCTCCACCAGTCACCATACACCATCACCAGGCCACTGTACCCTCCACCAGTCACCATACACCATCACCAGGCCACTGTACCCTCCACCAGTCACCATACACCATCACCAGGCCACTGTACCCTCCACCAGTCACCATACACCATCACCAGGCCACTGTACCCTCCACCAGTCACCAATACACCATCACCAGGCCACTGTACCCTCCACCAGTCACCATACACCATCACCAGGCCTCTGTACCCTCCACCAGTCACCATACACCATCACCAGGCCACTGTACCCTACACCAGTCACCATACACCATCACCAGGCCTCTGTACCCTCCACCAGTCACCATACACCATCACCAGGCCACTGTACCCTCCACCAGTCACCATACACCATCACCAGGCCACTGTACCCTCCACCAGTCACCATACACCATCACCAGGCCACTGTACCCTCCACCAGTCACCATACACCATCACCAGGCCACTGTACCCTGCACCAGTCACCATACACCATCACCAGGCCACTGTACCCTCCACCAGTCACCATACACCATCACCAGGCCTCTGTACCCTCCACCAGTCACCATACACCATCACCAGGCCACTGTACCCTCCACCAGTCACCATACACCATCACCAGGCCACTGTACCCTCCACCAGTCACCATACACCATCACCAGGCCTCTGTACCCTGCACCAGTCACCATACACCATCACCAGGCCACTGTACCCTCCACCAGTCACCATACACCATCACCAGGCCTCTGTACCCTGCACCAGTCACCATACACCATCACCAGGCCTCTGTACCCTCCACCAGTCACCATACACCATCACCAGGCCTCTGTACCCTCCACCAGTCACCATACACCATCACCAGGCCTCTGTACCCTGCACCAGTCACC
>NC_091175.1:43911686-43914186 GCF_040958095.1 Procambarus clarkii
CCCCCACCCCACCTAAGTCTTCCCCTCTCCCCCACTCCCCTAAACCCTCCCCTCTTCCTCACCCACCTCAGCCCTCCCTTTTCCCCCACGCCCCCCAAGCCCTCCACCCTTTTCTCTCCCCCCAAGCCCCCCCATCTCCCCTATCCCCCACAGCCTCTCCTCCCCCCATGCTTCCCCAACCCTCCCTCTCTTACCCACCCCCTGTACCCTCCCCCTCTTATCCACCCCCTGTACCCTCCCCCTCTCCCCCACCACCCCAAGCCCTCCCTCCTCCACCAATCCCCCCGTGCCAGGTCCCCCCAGCTCCCACTCACCCCAGATCCCAAAGGTCCCCCCCAGAAAAGAAGCAGAAGAGAGTCAGTTTCAGGGTGATGTACTCGAACATAGATGGGATCACAAGCAAGACAAGTGAACTAAGGGAAAGAGCACAAGAAGTTAACCCAGATGTAATCGGACTCACTGAAACAAAACTCTCTGGAATCATAACGAATGCCGTGTTTCCCCAGGAGTATACAGTAATAAGGAAAGAGAGGGAAGGTAGAGGAGGAGGCGGAGTGGCCCTACTCATGAGAAGGGAATGGAGTTTTAAGGAGATGGCCATCCCGGGCTGTGAGGAGTTCAGAGACTACATAGCAGGCACCATAACAATGGGAGGACCAAGAATAGTAGTAGCAGTAATATACAACCCTCCACCAAATGACAGGAGACCCAGTCAAGAGTATGAAAACAACAACAAGGCAGTTAACACTATAATTGAGAGGGCAGCCTCTGCTGCCTGTAGAAATAGATCCCACCTGCTCATCATGGGGGACTTCAATCACGGAAAGATTGACTGGGAGAACAAGGAACCGCATGGAGGCGAGGATACGTGGAGAGCCAAACTATTGGAGGTGGTGACAAGCAACTTTTTAACCCAGCATGTCGGAGAACCCACAAGGATGAGAGGCAATGACGAACCAGCGAGACTCGACCTAGTCTTCACTCTGAACGACTCCGACATAAGAGAAATCGGTTTTGAGGACCCAGTAGGAATGAGCGACCACAGTGTACTGGTGTTTGAGTACTTGATTGAAGAAGGGTTATTGAACTCGAGGAGGGATACCGAAACCAAAAGGTTAGCATACCGAAAGGGAAACTATGAGGGGATAAGAAAATTCCTAACAGATATAGCATGGGAAACAGAGCTCAGGGGAAAGACGGCCCAAGATATGATGGATTACATCACGCAGAAGTGCAAGGACGCAGCGAACAAGTTTGTCCCAGTCCAAAAGGAAAACAGAGAAATGAAGATGAGAAACCCATGGTTTAATCAAAGATGTAGGCTAGCTAAGCAGCAAAGTAAAAGGGCATGGAGAAACTATAGGAATAACAGGACACTGGAGAGCAGAGAAAGATACCAGAATGCCAGGAATGAATATGTCAGGATGAGAAGAGAGGCAGAAAGACAATACGAAAATGACATCGCAAGCAAGGCAAAGACTCAGCCTAAATTGTTGCATAGCCACATTAGGAGAAAAACAACAGTAAAGGAACAGGTTATGAGATTAAGGATAGGGGCGGAAGGATTCACTACAAATGACAAGGAAGTGTGTGAGGAATTGAATAAGAAATTCCAGGAGGTCTTCACCTTAGAACAAGGAGAAATTCCAGAGGTAAGTGAGGGAATAGCTAACCAGGAACCACTGGAAGAGTTTGAGATTACCAGTGGGGAAGTAAGGAAGTGTTTACTAGAGTTGGACGTGACAAAGGCTATAGGCCCAGATGGAATCTCCCCTTGGGTTCTAAAGGAAGGAGCAAGAGAACTGAGCCTACCACTCTCCATAGTGTATAACAAATCACTGGCAACAGGGGAACTGCCAGATATTTGGAAAGCAGCTAACGTAGTCCCGATATACAAGAAAGGGGATAGACAGGAGGCACTGAACTACAGGCCAGTGTCCCTAACCTGCATACCATGCAAGCTTATGGAGAAGATTGTGCGAAAAAAACTAGTGGAGCATCTGGAGCGAAGGAACTTTGTAACACAGCATCAACATGGGTTCAGGGATGGCAGGTCCTGCCTCACAGGGTTACTTGAATTCTACGACCAGGCAACAAAAATAAGGCAAGAAAGAGAAGGGTGGGCAGACTGCATATTTTTGGATTGTCAGAAAGCCTTTGATACAGTGCCACACAAGAGGCTAGTGCGAAAGTTGGAGATGCAGGCTGGAGTGAGAGGGAAGGTACTCCGGTGGATAGAGGAATACCTAAGCAACAGGAGACAACGAGTCTGTGTGAGGGGTGAGGTCTCAGATTGGCGAGACGTCACAAGTGGAGTCCCGCAGGGGTCAGTCCTTGGACCTATACTGTTTCTGGTATATGTAAATGATCTCCCAGAGGGTATAGATTCGTTCCTCTCAATGTTTGCCGACGATGCAAAAATTATGAGGAGGATTGAAACAGAGGATGATAGTAGGAGGCTACAAGATGACCTGGATAGACTGAGTGAATGGTCCAACAA
>NC_091175.1:43921686-43959186 GCF_040958095.1 Procambarus clarkii
AAGCCCATATCAAGAGGATAACATCAGTGGCATTTGCCAGGTTGGCTAACATAAGAACGGCATTTAGAAACTTATGTAAAGAATCATTCAGAACTATGTATACCACATATGTCAGACCAATCCTGGAGTATGCAGCTCCATCATGGAGTCCATATCTAGTCAAGCATAAGAGTAAATTGAAAAAAGTTCAAAGGTTTGCCACCAGACTAGTACCCGAGCTGAGAGGTATGAGCTACGAGGAGAGACTATGGGAATTATACCTCACGTCGCTGGTAGACGGAAATGTTAGGGGGGTCATGATCATCACACACAAGGTTCTCAAAGGAAATGATAGGGTAGATTAGAGGCGTGTGCCCTTTATTTGACATAAAGGGCACACGCACTAGGGGACACAGGTGGAAACTGAGTACCCAAATGAGCTGCAGAGATATTATATAGAACTTTTTTTAGTGTCAGAATAGTTGACAAATGGAATTGATTAGGAAGTGATGTGGTGGAGGCAGACACCATACACAGTTTCAAGTGTAGATATGATTGAGCCAAATAGGCTCAGGAACCTGCACATCAGTTGATTAACAGTTGAGAGGCAGAACCAAAGGGCCAGAGCTCAACCCCTGTAAGCACAGCTAGGTTAGTACACACACACGACAAACACAGAAAAAGGAAGTGCAGAAGACAAAGGACAGAGAACAGGATTAAATGCAACAAAGCTAGGAATGATTATAGTAACATAAGTAGAGAATCAGAAAGAAATGATGAGAACGATATTGCGATCAAAGTGAAAAAGCAACCTAAATTATTACACAGCCATATAATAAGATCAAATGTCGGTGAACGACCAAGTGACATGACTAAGGAAAACAGAGGGGGCATATACAGAAAGTGACAAGGAAATCTGCGAGGCAGTGAATGCCAGTTTCCATGGAGTGTTCACAACCGAGCCTGAGCAGCTCCCATTGTTAGAAGAGATTACCCTAGATGAAAGACTATCAGATATAGAGGTGACAGCAGAGGAGGTAATGGAACAGTTGACAACAATGGATGCAAGTAAAGCGGTTCGACCAGACAAAGTATCACCTTGGATACTAAAAGAGGCAGCGCAGGCCCTCAGCGTGCCTCTGGCAAAGATCTCTAATGAATTACGTATGTGGGGAGAATTGCCCAGTTGCTGGAAGGAGGCAAATGTGGTACCAATTTTCAAGAAATGAGATAGGGAGGAGGCACGTAACTACAGACCCGTCTCACTGACAAGCATCCCCTGCAAAATACTTGAAATATTAATCAGGTTAAACCTGGTTGTACACTTAGAGAACATTAGTTTTGTAAACAAACACCAACATGGGTTCAGGGAAGGTAAATCATGCCTAATAAAACTTCTGAAATTCTGTGATAAAATAACAAGAATAAGAGAGGAGAGAGAAGAATGGGAAGACTGCATATTTCTGTCAAAAACTGTCAAAAAGCCTTTGATACAGTACAGTACTCTCTCTCTCTCTCTCTCTCTCTCTCTCTCTCTCTCTCTCTCTCTCTCTCTCTCTCTCTCTCTCTCTCTCTCTCTCTCTCTCTCTCTCTCTCTCTTTCTCTCTCTCTCTCTCTCTCTCTCTCTCTCTCTCTCTCTCTCTCTCACTCTCTCTCTCTCTCTCTCTCTCTCTCTCTCTCACTCTCTCTCTCTCTCTCTCTCTCTCTCTCTCTCTCTCTCTCTCTCTCTCTCTCTCTCTCTCTCTCTCTCTCTCTCTCTCTCTCTCTCTCTCTCTCTCTCACTCTCTCTCTATCTATCTCTATCTCTATCTCTCTCTCTCTCTCTCTCTCTCTCTCTCTCTCTCTCTCTCTCTCTCTCTCTCTCTCTCTCTCTCTCTCTCTCTCTCTCTCTCTCTCTCTCTCTCTCTCACTCTCTCTCTATCTATCTCTATCTCTATCTCTCTCTCTCTCTCTCTCTCTCTCTCTCTCTCTCTCTCTCTCTCTCTCTCTCTCTCTCTCTCTCTCTCTCTCTCTCTCTCTCTCTCTCTCTCTCTCTCTCTTCCCCCCTCTCTCTCTCTCTCTCTCTCTCTCTCTCTCTCTCTCTCTCTCTCTCTCTCTCTCTCTCTCTCTCTCTCTCTCTCTCTCTCTCTCTCTCTCTCTCTCTCTCCCTCTCTCTCTCTCTCTCTCTCTCTCTCTCTCTCTCTCTCTCTCTCTCTCTCTCTCTCTCTCTCTCTGTCTCTCTGTCTCTCTCTCTCTCTGTCTCTCTCTCTCTCTCTCTCTCTCTCTCTCTCTCTGTCTCTCTCTCTCTCTGTCTCTCTCTCTCTCTCTCTCTCTCTCTCTCTCACTCTCTCTCTATCTATCTCTCTCTCTGTCTCTCTCTCTCTCTGCTCCTCCCTGACTAACCCTATCACAACATAATTGGAAAAGGAACAAACATGGCAGAAAGATGCACCAATGGCACAGGAAAAAGTCAGAGTGACCCTATGAAGGAGACGATCCTTCATCGGCAACCCACAAACCGAGCTGATAGCAGCAAAGAAGGAGATAAGAAGCCTCAAAGAGAACAATACTCAGCCTCAGCATCAGATAATCCAATTAAGAGAAGATGGAAATGAATCAATGGATGGGACTGCCACTGTACATACAACATTTGCAAAAATGCCTGGAAAGAGTTCAGAAGCAATGTCCACAGTGAAAACAGTAGCCATGAAAGCAGCCTCCTCACAGGAAGCAACAAGGTGCATTAGTCAGCCGCTGGAGAGGAATACATCAGTGGAAACAGTGGGCATTAAAGAATAGGAAGGATCCAGTAAGACAGTGAGGAAAGATACGAATAGTGTGGCATTGAGAGGTTACAGATGGTACAGATGGTTTAAGAGGTTACAGATGGAATTTACTGGACAAAGCATTGAGAAGGTTTTCAGGCTAGGCTGGTACAACAAGGACACATACCACTTGATAAAGATAGTATTTACAAACGAGATCACAAAGGAGGAAATTCTAGCAAGAAAGAGCCATATGTTCAATGTGAGAGGATACAAGAAAGTATTCCTTCAGAGGGACATGATGAGGGAAGAGAGAGCAATGGCAGCAGACACAAGGAGGAAGAGCAGGTTGATAGGAGAGAACCAGGGAACTACAACCTCCAACACAACAGTCCCAGAGGGAAGTGGGGAACTCCCAACCAGCCCCCCAGTAACCTCAGAGGAGAGAACAACACCCCTGCCTTCCGCCTTATAGAAACCCTCCTTACCCTGAACCCTCTCTATCCCCATTAAAATGTTTACTCAACCCCTCCTACCCCATAACCTCCTTGTCCACCCCTCGCCCCTCATGATTGAGGGACATGATTGACAATGTCATCCAAAAATGTCAGGTGGCAGTAAACAGGTTTATCCCAGCCCAAAAGAAAAAAATGAGAAGCAAAAGAAGAATCCATGGTTTAATAGGGCATGTATGGAAGCAAGGGAAAGGAACAAAAGGGCGTGGAGGAATTTCCGAAATAACAGAATGGCAGAAAGCAGAGAGAGATACCAGAGAGCCAGGAGTGAGTATGTCAGTGTTAGAAGAGAAGCAGAGAGACAGAATGAAAATGATATAGCAAATAAAGCCAAACCTGAACCAAAACTGCTCCACAGCCACATTAGGAGGAAAACAACAGCAAAAGAACTGGTGATGAACCTTAAACTGGGTTTTGGACAGGTAAGCAGAGAATGACAATGAGGTTTGTGAAGAACTCAACAAGAGTGTTCTGGTCTTCACAATAGAACGAGGTGAGGCCACTGCGCTAGGTGAGGTGGCAGTAAACCAGGCAGCCTTGGAAGGGTTCAAAATTACAAGAGATGAGGTTAGAAGGCATCTGTTGAATCTGGACGTGAGAAAGGCTGTTGGTCCGGACAGAATCTCACCATGGGTACTGAAAGAGTGTGCAGGAGGACTTTGCTTGCCACTCTACATGGTGTATTGTAGGTCACTGGAGACAGGAGACTTACCAGAAATATCGAAGGCAGCTAATGTAGTCCCATTATACAAAAAGGGTGACAGACAAGAGGCACTGAACTACAGGCCAGTGTCCTTAACTTGTATACCATGCAAGGTGATGGAGAAGACTGTGAGAAAAAACTTAGTAACACATTTGAAGAGAAGGGACTTCGTGACAACCCACCAACATGGGGTTCAGGGAGAGTAAATTTTGCCTTACAGCTTTAATAAAATCCTCTGATCAGGTGACAAAGATTAAGCAAAAAAATGAAGGTTGAGTAGACTGCATTTTCTTGGACTGTTAGGAAGCCTTTGACACAGTACCCTATAAGAGGCTGGTGCATAAGCTGGAGAAACAGGCAGGTGTAGCTGGTAAGGTGCTCCAGTGGATAAGGGAGTACCTAAGCAATAGAAAGCAGAGAGTTACTGTGAGGGGTGAGACCTCCGATTGCTGTGAAGTCACCAGTGGAGTCCCACAGGGCTCTGTACTCGGTCCTATCTTGTTTCTGATATACGTAAATAATCTCCCGAAGGGTATAGACTCATTTCTCTCAATGTTTGCTGATGAGGCCAAAATTATGAGAAGGATTAAAACAGAGGAGGACAGCTTGAGGCTTCCAGAAGACCTGGACAAAGTGAAAGATTGGTCTAACAAAGACCTGGGGATTGATATCACACCAGACCTGTCCCCTGAAGCCCAAATTAGGAGGATAACTTCAGCGGCAAGTGCCAGGTTGGCCAACATAAGAACGGCATTTAGGAATTTGAGTAAGGAATCATTCAGAACTTTGTATACAGCGTATGTCAGACCAACCTTGGAGTATGCAGCTCCAACATGGAGTCCATATCTTGACAAGCATAAAACTAAATTGGAGAAGGTTCAGAGGTTTGCCACCAGACTAGTGCCCGAACATAGCATGAGCTATAAGGAGAGACGAAGGAAATTAAACCTCATGTCGCTTGAAGACAGGAAAGTTAGAAAGGACATGATCACCATATTCAAGATTTTCAAAGGAATTAATAGGGTAGATAAAAACATTTTATTTATCACAAGGGGCACACGCACTAGGGGATACAGTTGGAAATTTAGTTCCCAAATGAGCCATAAAGACATTATAATTTTGTGGGGGTCAGAGTAGTTAACAAATGGATTGCATTAGGCAGTGATGTGGTGGAGGCTGACTCCATACACAGTTTCAAGTGTAGATATGATAGAGCCCAGTAGGTCCTAAGCCTCAGGCTGGCCCACTGAGTGTTGCTTGTTTCTGTTTTACTTCGGTGGAGTATGAGTATTTATGACTCGTATGGTCGCTTCAATAAGATTTTGCCATATGTGTTCAACAACTTCTACTCTGTTGAATCTAAGTTGAAATCTTAATGGGTTTGTAACTGTGCACTGTGTTAGATAATGTTCCAGTGGTCTGTCGGGCATTTCTCCACAGTGTTGTTGTTATGACCACGCATACACCAGTATGATCATACTGAGATTGGTGTATGAGTGTGCTCAAACTATACAGTGATATCTTGGCTGATAGCCTCGTATCACGAATATTGTGTTATGGTGTAATCTTATGTTACCATACATTATTCTTATTTTATGTGTTGTCAACGTGTGACATACATTTCCAAGTCTATATTAATTCTGTATCAAAGTTGTATGCCATATAATTGTATATGTATATATATATATATATATATATATATATATATATATATATATATATATATATATATATATATATATATAAATATATATATATATATATATATATATTCTTTTTTTTTTCTTTTTTTTGAATATGGAAGAAGGGGGACCCATAGCCTCGGAGGAAACCACACATAACGCACTGGAGGGAATGTGGGTCCCCTCCAATACAGTTTCTGTGTGCTTTTCTCCTACCACCCCCTTCCCTTTTTTTTTTTCCTTTATTGTGTATTTAAAGGTTACAAAACATACAAGACAAATGCCTAAAGGTTATGGATCTCTTGAAGCTCCTCCGCTTCTGGACAGGAACCGAGGACGCAGCAAGCATTTCCCCTCTGGATCGCCACACTGAGACGCTGAAACAAAAAACTGGAAGCCCTTGGGTCTGGTGACGTCAATGAGCTTGGAACCCAATTCCTTGAGAAATCCCAAGGCACTCTTGCCCCAGGGGCCATGCGTCGCCTGTACTTGAGTGATTTTGCTGTTTCCCTGTGGTTGGCTGCCCCACCTGCTTGATCAGCTCCGAAGTGTACATAGGTGTCAGCCAGGGTGGATACACATGTGTAGTCCCACACCAACTGTCTACCCTCCTTCCATGAGTATATGGTGATGCCATCAGGGCGAAGTGCGGGGAAATCCGGGTTTTGGACCCCTAGGATGCGAGGTTCTCTCTCCGCTGGGCACCCAGCTGAGACGAGGCTTCTCTTGATGATGTCATTGACCTCGTTGTGTCTTGCATGCCAGCCCTTTGTGCTTCCACAATGCAACCCATGCAGTCCGTATTGGTCTGCTTCCACCCTGTTGCAAATACACTTGTATTCAGTGTGAATTGGGGCACCAAGGCGGAGGGCCACTGCTACACGAAGGGATTCTGGATCTAGGCGTGTGCCCATTGCTGACATGGGTACTGCCAGGAGGAAGTCTCCTGCATGGGGGGCACGCACTGCTCTGAGGCGGGCTTTCTCCTTGTCTGATGTTGCGACGCTGAGCATGGCATCAGCTACTTTTTCCACTAGAGGGTGGTCCCAGCCGGACTGTTTGTGTTGTTTTGTTGGCTCTATAATGGTTGCTGGGGCTGCAAGAACATCCCACTGATTTGAACATTCAGTGAAAGCAGGATCGTGTATTCCTGCTGAATCTCTCAGGGTTGCAGGCAAAATATCTCTGACGAGGTCGTGCGATGCATGGGAGGAGGAAAGGAAGGCTGGTAGAGCAATTTGGGAGGCTGTACGGACACCAAGGCCGCCGAGTCTTACAGGAAGGGTTGCTTGCTCCCACTGAGAGTCGTCCAATGGCAGGTTCAGGACTTTCACCTGCATGGACCTCAGAAAGGTGTCATACACATTTAACTTAGGGCTGCTGTAGGATGGAGAACATCTCAGAAAGTAGGTCAACTTAGGGAGAGACAGGCATCTTGTGAGGAGAAAGAGAGCATCATGGGCATCAATCTTGTCAATCCTGTCCTGCATTCTCTTTAGGTCAGTGATTTTTGCAACCAGGACCTCCTCGATTGCTCGTGGGCCAATGGGGGCACCCAGGAGAGTGCAGTCCGGTGGCTCGACAACGAGAATGTCTGGAAGAACATTTTGTATTTGCCCAGTGATGTCTGGATTGCGGGAGATTATTTCACATTTGGATGCATTGAGAATGAGGCCTAAGGCTGCTCCCTGCTCCTGGATTTTCCTTATATCCTTCCAAATGGTTTCCGGAGTTCCAGCTAGAGTGCCATCATCCAGGTATCAGATGATGCTCGCTTGTCAGACTATCAGTGACCTCTTTGATAGCTAGGCAGAAAAGGAGGGGGGGATAAGGGGTCACCTTGTTGGACACCTTCACAGGAGTTTATTTCATGCTCCCCAAAAAGAAGCTTAGTCCCCACTGTAGCACGATCGGATGAATGGGTAAAGGGGACGGAAATGGTTGTGTACAGCCCTGAGGACAGCGTCTCGTCTGACTTGATTGAAGGCATTTTTGAAGTTAAGCTTTACTAGTGCCTTCTGGTCCGGGAGATCAGCAATGTAAGCCCGCGCTGCATGTGCTGCAGCTTCACAACCTAGGGGAATCCCAAACCCGAGCTGATGAGGTTTCAGCAAGGTGGCTGCTTCCTGGCTGATAGATCTGACTGCAGCCTTAGCTACAAGGCGTCGGAGGGTGTTGCCAACAGCAATGGGCCTGATACCCCTATCTTTCTTCTTTAGAGCACAGAGTGCTGCTCCATAAAAGACAGGCCTGATGTCCTCAGGGATGCCGCCAGCCAAACACATGTTGGAGAATCTGGTAAGTTCCACTAGAATGACTGACCCATGACCCAATATATATATATATATTAGATGTCTAGTTATAGTAGTAGCCTAATGTCATAGATTTGAAAAACATCCTTGTATGTTTATTGTAAGTAATGCTACATCAATGCTATATAGGTAACATTATGTGGACCATGTTGGAGAATGTATACATTTAGTTTCCAGATGTATTATTAATATGTATACTGAGTAGATTCCATTTTAGTGTTGTACCTTGCATTGTCCCATTGTCAGGACATTAAATGAATATATGGCACTGTGAAATGTTTTTCACTTAGACAATCTTTTGATACACATGTTGCATATATCTAATATATTTATTATCTTGTATGTATATATGTATAAATAGAGGCGAATGTCGTTGAATCCTCCCTAACACCCCCCCCCCTTCCCCTCTCCCCCAGTGATGTACCGACTTTGTCAGTGTTACCATATCGTACCCATGTGATTTCTTTGTGTACTTATTTAGTAATTCAAGATAATTTCCTTAATGTATTCAATTATTATTATGTATCACTATGTATGGGTTGTGCTTTATACTCTTTTAAGCTGTTATCTATTGAATTAGAAGTCCCTGAGTGAGTTTATGTTGTAAATGAGTTAGAGAGGTTTGAAAGCTTAAGGTCAGTTGACTTACTGGAGCTGGTTACAGTGTCGCCTCTCGGCAAGGATCGCTCAAGGCGTCACTGTTCTTTGATCTCTTGAGGCGAGCGGACCTGTTAGCGTTTACTCCGTGATTTGTGACCTAAATTGGGTCGTGTGCCTGCTAGATTTATACGCAATATAACTGTATGTATTTATATGGATCACTTCTGCTGTTGTCCATTATGTATACCAGGTGGTAGAGGTTTTTATGTCTTTGTGAGGTAAGATTTTGAGGACCTGAAGTAAGGCAATGGTGCTCTATGTGATTTTATTACCTCATTCCTTATGTGTTACCGGTAGTAACACCGCCACCCTGTGTTGGTGTTAGCAGCATAGAGGCGCTAGTGTTCCACTGTGCCAGACAAGTTCCTGGGGTCAGCTAGTGTTGATATAGTTGACAGACCAGTATTTGATGTGTCATGCCCAGTTGTTGAGAAGCTGGATATGAAGTAATAGTGTGTGATATTAGGAGAAGGTTTTATTTATTAATATTGTGGAATGTTATTAATGCCAGTAAACTGAAATAATTGTTGCTAGCCTTTCACTCCCCTAGAACATTAATCTATATTTGGCCAGGCTGTGTGTTCCAGTGATGCTGAAGGTTACTCCCTCTTAACAGTTAATTGGAGAAATCGTGACTCATAAGTGCATACACTATATATTTTATAAACTTGGGGAGCCATAACAGCTGTACACCAGTTGATTGACAGTTGAGAGGTGGGACCAAAGATCCGATGCTCAACCCCCGCAAGCACAACTAGGTGAGTACACACACACGAAGACCTAGGGGGGGGGGTGCCTCGCGGATGCGTAGATAGCGCTCGAGAGTCGTAGTCCTAAGGACCCGGGTTCAATTCGCGGCCGAAACGGAAACAAATGGGGAGAGTTTTTTCACCCTGATGGGCCTGTTCACCTAGCAGTAAATAGGTACCTGGGAGTTAGACAGCTGTTACGGGCTGCTTCCTGGGGACGTGTGTGTTAGAGAGAAATATATGTAGTAGACATAATAGAGGGAAAATAGATTGGCTAGAAAGGCGGGGCCCAAGGACTAAATAGCTCGGTTCTGCAGACTCAAATAGTAAATACACACACACATTCCCTGACCCCCAGCCACTCCCTGACCCCCAGCCACTCCCTGACCCCCAGCCACTCCCTGACTCCCAGCCACTCCCTGACCCCCAGCCACTCCCTGACCCCCAGCCACTCCCTGACCCCCAGCCACTCCCTGACCCCCAGCCACTCCCTGACTCCCAGCCACTCCCTGACCCCCAGCCACTCCCTGACCCCCAGCCACTCCCTGACCCCCAGCCACTCCCTGACCCCCAGCCACTCCCTGACCCCCAGCCACTCCCTGACTCCCAGCCACTCCCTGACCCCCAGCCACTCCCTGACCCCCAGCCACTCCCTGACCCCCAGCCACTCCCTGACCCCCCGCCACTCCCTGACCCCCAGCCACTCCCTGACCCCCAGCCACTCCCTGACCCCCAGCCACTCCCTGACCCCCCGCCACTCCCTGACCCCCAGCCACTCCCTGACCCCCAGCCACTCCCTAACCCCCAGCCACTCCCTGACCCCCAGACACTCCCTGACCCCCACCCACTCCCTGACCCCCCGCCACTCCCTGACCCCCCGCCACTCCCTGACCCCCAGCCACTCCCTGACCCCCAGCCACTCCCTGACCCCCAGCCACTCCCTGACCCCCCAGCCACTCCCTGACCCCCCAGCCACTCCCTGACCCCCAGCCACTCCCTGACCCCTAGCCACTCCCTGACCCCCAGCCACTCCCTGACCCCCGCCACTCCCTGACCCCCAGCCACTCCCTGACCCCCAGCCACTCCCTGACCCCGCGCCAGTCCCTGACCCCCAGCCACTCCCTGACCCCCAGCCACTCCCTGACCCTCCGCCACTCCCTGACCCTCCGCCACTCCCTGGCCCTCCGCCACTCCCTGACCACCCGCCACTCCCTGACCCCCAGCCACTCCCTGACCCCCAGCCACTCCCTGACCCTCCGCCACTCCTTGACCCCCAGCCACTCCCTGACCCCCAGGCACTCCCTGACCCCCAGCCACTCCCTGACCCACAGCCACTCCCTGACCCTCCGCCACTCCCTGACCCCCAGCCACTCCCTGACCCCCAGCCACTCCCTGACCCCCAGCCACTCCCTGACCTTCCGCCACTCCTTGACCCCCAGCCACTCCCTGACCCCCAGCCACTCCCTGACCCCCAGCCACTCCCTGACCCCAGCCACTCCCTGACCCCCCGCCACTCCCTGACCCCCAGCCACTCCCTGACCCCCAGCCACTCCCTGACCCCCAGCTACTCCCTGACCCCCAGCCACTCCCTGACCCCCAGTCACTCCCTGACCCCCCGCCACTCCCTGACCCCCAGCCACTCCCTGACGCCCAGCTACTCCCTGACCCCCAGCCACTCCCTGACCCCCAGCCACTCCCTGACCCCCAGCAACTCCCTGACCCTCCGCCACTCCCTGACCCTCCGCCACTCCCTGACCCTCCGCCACTCCCTGGCCCTCCGCCACTCCCTGACCCCCAGCCACTCCCTGACCCTCCGCCACTCCCTGGCCCTCCGCCACTCCCTGACCCCCAGCCACTCCTTGACCCCCAGCCACTCCCTGACCCCCAGCCACTCCCTGACCCTCCGCCACTCCCTGACCCTCCGCCACTCCCTGACCCCCAGCTACTCCCTGACACCCAGCCACTCCCAGACCCCCAGCCACTCCCTGACCCTCCGCCACTCCCTGACCCCCAGCCACTCCCTGACCCCCAGCCACTCCCTGACCCCCAGCCACTCCCTGACCCCCAACCACTCCCTGACCCCCAGCCACTCCCTGACCCTCCGCCACTCCCTGACCCCCAGCCACTCCTTGACCCCGAGCCACTCCCTGACCCTCCGCCACTCCCTGACCCTCCGCCACTCCCTGACCACCAGCCACTCCCTGACCCCCAGCCACTCCCTGACCCCCCGCCACTCCCTGACCCTCCGCCACTCCCTGACCCTCCGTCACTCCCTGGCCCTCCGCCACTCCCTGACCCCCAGCCACTCCCTGACCCTCCGCCCCTCCCTGACCCCCCCGCCACTCCCTGACCCCCAGCCAATCCCTGACTCCCAGCCACTCCCTGACTCCCAGCCACTCCCTGACCCTCCGCCACTCCCTGACCCTCCGCCACTCCCTGACCCCCAGCCACTCCCTGACCCTCCGCCACTCCCTGACCCCCCGCCACTCCCTGACCCCCAGCCACTCCCTGACCCTCCGCCACTCCCTGACCCCTAGCCACTCCCTGACCCCCCGCCACTCCCTGACCCCCAGCCACTCCCTGACCCCCAGCCACTCCCTGACCCCCCGCCACTCCCTGACCCCCAGCCACTCCCGGCCTGACCATCCGCCACTCCCTAACCCCCAGCCACTCCCTGACCCTCCGTAACTCCCTGACCCTCCGCCACTCCCTGACCCTCCGCCACTCCCTGACCCCCAGCCACTCCCTGGCCATCCGCCACTCCCTGACCCCCAGCCACTCCCTGACCCTCCGCCACTCCCTGACCCTCCGCCACTCCCTGACCATCCGCCACTCCCTGACCCCCCCCGCCACTCCCTGACCCCCAGCCACTCCCTGACCCCCAGCCACTCCCTGACCCTCCGCCTCTCCCTGACCCTCCGCCACTCCCTGACCCTCCACAACTCCCTGACCCTCCGCAACTCCCTGACCCCCAGCCACTCCCTGACCCCCAGCCACTCCCTGACCCTCAGCCACTCCCTGACCCCCAGCCACTCCCTGACCCACAGCCACTCCCTGAGCCCCCAGCCACTCCCTGACCCCCAGCCACTCCCTGACCCCCAGCCACTCCCTGACCCCCAGCCACTCCCTGACCCCCCAGCCACTCCCTGACCCCCCAGCCACTCCCTGACCCCCAGTCACTCCCTGACCCCCCAGCCACTCCTTGACCCTCCGCCACTCCCTGACCCCCAGCCACTCCCTGACCCTCCGCCACTCCCTGACCCCCAGCCACTCCCTGACCCCCAGCTACTCCCTGACCCCCAGCCACTCCCTGACCCCCAGTTACTCCCTGACCCCCAGCAACTCCCTGACCCTCCGCCACTCCCTGACCCTCAGCCACTCCCTGACCCTCCGCCACTCTCAGACCCTCCGCCACTCCCTGACCCCCAGCCACTCCCTGACCCCCAGCCACTCCCTGATCCTCCGCCACTCCCTGACCCTCCGCCACTCCCTGACCCTCCGCCACTCCCTGGCCCTCCGCCACTCCAAGACCCTCCGCCACTCCCTGACCCCCAGTCACTCCCTGACCCCCAGCCACTCCCTGACCCCCCGGCACTCCCTGACCCCCAGCCACTCCCTGACCCTCCGCCACTCCCTGACCCTCCGCCACTCCCTGACCCTCAGCCACTCCCTGACCCTCCGCCACTCTCAGACCCTCCGCCACTCCCTGACCCCCAGCCACTCCCTGACCCCCAGCCACTCCCTGACCCTCCGCCACTCCCTGACCCTCCGCCACTCCCTGACCCTCCGCCACTCCCTGGCCCTCCGCCACTCCCAGACCCTCCGCCACTCCCTGACCCCCAGTCACTCCCTGACCCCCAGCCACTCCCTGACTCCCGCCACTCCCTGACCCCCAGCCACTCCCTGACCCCCAGCCACTCCCTGACGCTCCGCCACTCCCTGACCCCCAGCCACTCCCTGACCCCCAGCGACTCCCTGACCCCCAGCCACTCCCTGACCCCCAACCACTCCCTGACCCCCAGCCACTCCCTGACCCTCCGCCACTCCCTGACCCCCAGCCACTCCTTGACCCCCAGCCACTCCCTGACCCTCCGCCAATCCCTGACCCTCCGCCACTCCCTGACCCCAAGCCACTCCCTGACCCCCAGCCACTCCCTGACCCCCAGCCACTCCATGACCCCCAGCCACTCTCTGACCCCCAGCCACTCCATGACCCTCCGCCACTCCCTGACCCTCCGCCACTCCCTGGCCCTCCGCTACTCCCTGACCCCCAGCCACTCCCTGACCCTCCGCCACTCCCTGACCCCCCCGCCACTCCCTGACCCCCAGCCACTCCCTGACTCCCAGCCACTCCCTGACCCTCCGCCACTCCCTGACCCTCCGCCACTCCCTGACCCTCCGCCACTCCCTGACCCCCAGCCACTCCCTGACCCTCCGCCACTCCCTGACCCCCCGCCACTCCCTGACCCCCAGCCACTCCCTGACCCTCCGCCACTACCTGACCCCCAGCCACTCCCTGACCCCCCGCCACTCCCTGACCCCCAGCCACTCCCTGACCCCCAGCCACTCCCTGACCCTCCGTCACTCCCTGACCCTCCGCCACTCCCTGACCCCCAGCCACTCCCTGACCATCCGCCACTCCCTGACCCCCCCGCCACTCCCTGACCCCCAGCCACTCCTTGACCCCCAGCCAGTCCCTGACCCTCCGCCTCTCCCTGACCCTCCGCGACGCCCTGACCCTCCGCAACTCCCTGACCCCCAGCCACTCCCTGACCCCCAGCCACTCCCTGACCCACAGCCACTCCCTGAGCCCCCAGCCCTGACCCACAGCCACTCCCTGAGCCCCCAGCCACTCCCTGACCCCCAGCCACTCCCTGACCCCCAGCCACTCCCTGACCCCCCAGCCACTCCCTGACCCTCCGCCACTCCCTGACCCCCAGCCACTCCCTGACCCTCCGCCACTCCCTGACCCCCAGCCACTCCCTGACCCTCCGCAACTCCCTGACCCCCAGCCACTCCCTGACCCCCAGCCACTCCCTGACCCTCCGCCACTCCCTGACCCCCAGCCACTCCCTGACCCTCCGCCACTCCCTGACCCCCAGCCGCTCCCTGACCCTCAGCCACTCCCTGACCCCCCAGCCACTCCTTGACCCTCCGCCACTCCCTGACCCCCAGCCACTCCCTGACCCTCCGCCACTCCCTTACCCCCAGCCACTCCCTGACCCCCAGCCACTCCCTGACCCGCAGTCACTCCATGACCCGCAGTCACTCCCTGACCCCCAGCCACTCCCTGACCCCCAGCCACTCCCTGACCCCCAGCCACTCCCTGACCCCCAGCCACTCTCTGACCCTCCGCCACTCCCTGACCCCCAGCCACTCCCTGACCCCCAGCCACTCCCTAACCCTCCGCCACTCCCTGACCCCCAGCCACTCCCTGACCCTCCGCCACTCCCTGACCCCCAGCCGCTCCCTGACTCTCAGCCACTCCCTGACCCCCCAGCCACTCCCTGACCCTCCGTCACTCCCTGACCAACAGCCACTCCCTGACCCTCCGCCACTCCCTGACCCCCAGCCACTCCCTGACCCTCCGCCACTCCCTGACCCCCAGCCACTCCCTGACCCTCCGCCACTCCCTGACCCCCAGCCGCTCCCTGACCCTCAGCCACTCCCTGACCCCCCAGCCACTCCTTGACCCTCCGCCACTCCCTGACCCCCAGCCACTCCCTGACCCTCCGCCACTCCCTTACCCCCAGCCACTTCCTGACCCCCAGCCACTCCCTGACCCGCAGTCACTCCATGACCCGCAGTCACTCCCTGACCCCCAGCCACTCCCTGACCCCCAGCCACTCCTTGACCCCCAGCCACTCCCTGACCCCCAGCCACTCCCTGACCCTCCGAGAACTCCCTGACCCCCAGCCACTCCCTGACCCCCAGCCACTCCCTAACCCTCCGCCACTCCCTGACCCCCAGCCACTCCCTGACCCTCCGCCACTCCCTGACCCCCAGCCACTCCCTGACCCTCAGCCACTCCCTGACCCCCCAGCCACTCCCTGACCCTCCGTCACTCCCTGACCAACAGCCACTCCCTGACCCTCCGCCACTCCCTGACCCCCAGCCACTCCCTGACCCTCCGCCACTCCCTGACCCCCAGCCACTTCCTGACCCCCAGCTACTCCCTGACCCGCAGTCACTCCCTGACCCGCACTCACTCCCTGACCCCCAGCCACTCCCTGACCCCCAGCCACTCCCTGACCCTCCGCCGCTCCCTGACCCCCAACCACTCCCTGACCCTCCGCCACTCTGACCCCCAGCCACTCCCTGACCCCCAGCCACTCCCTGACCCCCAGCCACTCCCTGACCCCCAGCCACTCCCTGACCCCCAGCCACTCCCTGACCCCCAGCCACTCCCTGACCCCCAGCCACTCCCTGACCCCCCAGCCACTCCCTGACCCCCAGCCACTCCCTGACCCTCCGCCACTCCCTGACCCCCAGCTACTCCCTGACCCCCAGCTACTCCCTGACCCCCCAGCCACTCCCTGACCCCCAGCCACTCCCTGACCCCCAGCCACTCCCTGACCCCCAGCCACTCCCTGACCCCCAGCCACTCCCTGACCCCCAGCCACTCCCTGACCCCCAGCCACTCCCTGACCCCCAGCCACTCCCTGACCCCCCAGCCACTCCCTGACCCCCAGCCACTCCCTGACCCTCCGCCACTCCCTGACCCCCAGCCACTCCCTGACCCCCAGCCACTCCCTGACCCCCCAGCCACTCCCTGACCCCCAGCCACTCCCTGACCCCCAGCCACTCCCTGACCCCCCAGCCACTCCCTGACCCCCAGCCACTCCCTGACCCTCCGCCACTCCCTGACCCCCAGCCACTCCCTGGCCCCCAGCCACTCCCTGCCCCCAGCCACTCCCTGACCCCCCGCCACTCCCTGACCCCCAGCCACTCCCTGACCCCCGCCACTCCCTGACCCCCAGCCACTCCCTGACCCCCAGTCACTCCCTGACCCCCAGCCACTCCCTGGCCTCCAGCCTCTCCCTGACCCCCCAACCACTCCCTGACCCCAGGCCACTTCCTGACCCCCAGCCACTCCCTGGCCCCCAGCCACTCCCTGACCCCCCAGCCACTCCCTGACCCCCGCCACTCCCTGACCCCCAGCCACTCCCTGACCCCCAGCCACTCCCTGACCCCCAGCCACTCCCTGACCCCAGGCCACTCCCTGACCCCCAGCTACTCCCTGACCCCCAGTCACTCCCTGACCCCCAGCCACTCCCTGACCCCCAGCCACTCCCTGACCCCCAGCCACTCCCTGACCCCCAGCCACTCCCTGACTCCCAGCCACTCCCTGACCCCAGCCACTCCCTGACCCCCAGCCACTCCCTGGCCTCCAGCCACTCCCTGACCCCCCAGCCACTCCCTGACCCCAGGCCACTTCCTGACCCCCAGCCACTCCCTGGCCCCCAGCCACTCCCTGACCCCCCAGCCACTCCCTGACCCCCGCCACTCCCTGACCCCCAGCCACTCCCTTACCCCCAGCCACTCCCTGACCCCCAGCCACTCCCTGGCCCCCAGCCACTCCCTGACCCCCCAGCCACTCCCTGACCCCAGGCCACTCCCTGGCCCCCAGCCACTCCCTGGCCCCCAGCCACTCCCTGACCCCCAGCTACTCCCTGACCCCCAGCCACTCCCTGGCCCCCAGCCACTTCCTGACCCCCAGCCACTCCCTGACCCCCAGCCACTCCCTGACCCCCAGCCACTCCCTGACCCCAGGCCACTCCCTGACCCCCAGCCACTCCCTGACCCCCAGCCACTCCCTGACCAACAGCCACTCCCTGACCCCCAGCCACTCCCTGACCCCCAGCCACTCCCTGACCCCCAGCCACTCCCTGACCCCCCAGTCACTCCCTGACCCCCAGCCACTCCCTGACCCCAGGCCACTCCCTGACCCCCAGCCACTCCCTGACCCCCAGTCACTCCCTGACCCCCAGCCACTCCCTGTCCCCCAGCCACTCCCTGACCCCCAGTCACTCCCTGACCCCCAGCGACTCCCTGACCCCCAGCCACTCCCTGACCCCCAACCACTCCCTGACCCCCAGCCACTCCCTGACCCTCCGCCACTCTCTGACCCCCAGCCACTCCTTGACCCCCAGCCACTCCCTGACCCTCCGCCAATCCCTGACCCTTCGCCACTCCCTGACCCCCAGCCACTCCCTGACCCCCAGCCACTCCCTGACCCCCAGCCACTCCATGACCCCCAGCCACTCTCTGACCCCCAGCCACTCCATGACCCTCCGCCACTCCCTGACCCTCCGCCACTCCCTGGCCCTCCGCTACTCCCTGACCCCCAGCCACTCCCTGACCCTCCGCCACTCCCTGACCCCCCGCCACTCCCTGACCCCCAGCCACTCCCTGACTCCCAGCCACTCCCTGACCCTCCGCCACTCCCTGACCCTCCGCCACTCCCTGACCCTCCGCCACTCCCTGACCCCCAGCCACTCCCTGACCCTCCGCCACTCCCTGACCCCCCGCCACTCCCTGACCCCCAGCCACTCCCTGACCCTCCGCCACTACCTGACCCCCAGCCACTCCCTGACCCCCCGCCACTCCCTGACCCCCAGCCACTCCCTGACCCCCAGCCACTCCCTGACCCTCCGTCACTCCCTGACCCTCCGCCACTCCCTGACCCCCAGCCACTCCCTGACCATCCGCCACTCCCTGACCCCCCCGCCACTCCCTGACCCCCAGCCACTCCTTGACCCCCAGCCAGTCCCTGACCCTCCGCCTCTCCCTGACCCTCCGCGACTCCCTGACCCTCCGCAACTCCCTGACCCCCAGCCACTCCCTGACCCCCAGCCACTCCCTGACCCACAGCCACTCCCTGAGCCCCCAGCCCTGACCCACAGCCACTCCCTGAGCCCCCAGCCACTCCCTGACCCCCAGCCACTCCCTGACCCCCAGCCACTCCCTGACCCCCCAGCCACTCCCTGACCCTCCGCCACTCCCTGACCCCCAGCCACTCCCTGACCCTCCGCCACTCCCTGACCCCCAGCCACTCCCTGACCCTCCGCAACTCCCTGACCCCCAGCCACTCCCTGACCCCCAGCCACTCCCTGACCCTCCGCCACTCCCTGACCCCCAGCCACTCCCTGACCCTCCGCCACTCCCTGACCCCCAGCCGCTCCCTGACCCTCAGCCACTCCCTGACCCCCCAGCCACTCCTTGACCCTCCGCCACTCCCTGACCCCCAGCCACTCCCTGACCCTCCGCCACTCCCTTACCCCCAGCCACTCCCTGACCCCCAGCCACTCCCTGACCCGCAGTCACTCCATGACCCGCAGTCACTCCCTGACCCCCAGCCACTCCCTGACCCCCAGCCACTCCCTGACCCTCCGCCACTCCCTGACCCCCAGCCACTCCCTGACCCCCAGCCACTCCCTAACCCTCCGCCACTCCCTGACCCCCAGCCACTCCCTGACCCTCCGCCACTCCCTGACCCCCAGCCGCTCCCTGACTCTCAGCCACTCCCTGACCCCCCAGCCACTCCCTGACCCTCCGTCACTCCCTGACCAACAGCCACTCCCTGACCCTCCGCCACTCCCTGACCCCCAGCCACTCCCTGACCCTCCGCTACTCCCTGACCCCCAGCCACTCCCTGACCCTCCGCCACTCCCTGACCCCCAGCCGCTCCCTGACCCTCAGCCACTCCCTGACCCCCCAGCCACTCCTTGACCCTCCGCCACTCCCTGACCCCCAGCCACTCCCTGACCCTCCGCCACTCCCTTACCCCCAGCCACTTCCTGACCCCCAGCCACTCCCTGACCCGCAGTCACTCCATGACCCGCAGTCACTCCCTGACCCCCAGCCACTCCCTGACCCCCAGCCACTCCTTGACCCCCAGCCACTCCCTGACCCCCAGCCACTCCCTGACCCTCCGAGAACTCCCTGACCCCCAGCCACTCCCTGACCCCCAGCCACTCCCTAACCCTCCGCCACTCCCTGACCCCCAGCCACTCCCTGACCCTCCGCCACTCCCTGACCCCCAGCCACTCCCTGACCCTCAGCCACTCCCTGACCCCCCAGCCACTCCCTGACCCTCCGTCACTCCCTGACCAACAGCCACTCCCTGACCCTCCGCCACTCCCTGACCCCCAGCCACTCCCTGACCCTCCGCCACTCCCTGACCCCCAGCCACTTCCTGACCCCCAGCTACTCCCTGACCCGCAGTCACTCCCTGACCCGCACTCACTCCCTGACCCCCAGCCACTCCCTGACCCCCAGCCACTCCCTGACCCTCCGCCGCTCCCTGACCCCCAACCACTCCCTGACCCTCCGCCACTCTGACCCCCAGCCACTCCCTGACCCCCAGCCACTCCCTGACCCCCAGCCACTCCCTGACCCCCAGCCACTCCCTGACCCCCAGCCACTCCCTGACCCCCAGCCACTCCCTGACCCCCCGCCACTCCCTGACCCCCAGCCACTCCCTGACTCCCAGCCACTCCCTGACCCTCCGCCACTCCCTGACCCTCCGCCACTCCCTGACCCTCCGCCACTCCCTGACCCCCAGCCACTCCCTGACCCTCCGCCACTCCCTGACCCCCCGCCACTCCCTGACCCCCAGCCACTCCCTGACCCTCCGCCACTACCTGACCCCCAGCCACTCCCTGACCCCCCGCCACTCCCTGACCCCCAGCCACTCCCTGACCCCCAGCCACTCCCTGACCCTCCGTCACTCCCTGACCCTCCGCCACTCCCTGACCCCCAGCCACTCCCTGACCATCCGCCACTCCCTGACCCCCCCGCCACTCCCTGACCCCCAGCCACTCCTTGACCCCCAGCCAGTCCCTGACCCTCCGCCTCTCCCTGACCCTCCGCGACGCCCTGACCCTCCGCAACTCCCTGACCCCCAGCCACTCCCTGACCCCCAGCCACTCCCTGACCCACAGCCACTCCCTGAGCCCCCAGCCCTGACCCACAGCCACTCCCTGAGCCCCCAGCCACTCCCTGACCCCCAGCCACTCCCTGACCCCCAGCCACTCCCTGACCCCCCAGCCACTCCCTGACCCTCCGCCACTCCCTGACCCCCAGCCACTCCCTGACCCTCCGCCACTCCCTGACCCCCAGCCACTCCCTGACCCTCCGCAACTCCCTGACCCCCAGCCACTCCCTGACCCCCAGCCACTCCCTGACCCTCCGCCACTCCCTGACCCCCAGCCACTCCCTGACCCTCCGCCACTCCCTGACCCCCAGCCGCTCCCTGACCCTCAGCCACTCCCTGACCCCCCAGCCACTCCTTGACCCTCCGCCACTCCCTGACCCCCAGCCACTCCCTGACCCTCCGCCACTCCCTTACCCCCAGCCACTCCCTGACCCCCAGCCACTCCCTGACCCGCAGTCACTCCATGACCCGCAGTCACTCCCTGACCCCCAGCCACTCCCTGACCCCCAGCCACTCCCTGACCCCCAGCCACTCCCTGACCCCCAGCCACTCTCTGACCCTCCGCCACTCCCTGACCCCCAGCCACTCCCTGACCCCCAGCCACTCCCTAACCCTCCGCCACTCCCTGACCCCCAGCCACTCCCTGACCCTCCGCCACTCCCTGACCCCCAGCCGCTCCCTGACTCTCAGCCACTCCCTGACCCCCCAGCCACTCCCTGACCCTCCGTCACTCCCTGACCAACAGCCACTCCCTGACCCTCCGCCACTCCCTGACCCCCAGCCACTCCCTGACCCTCCGCCACTCCCTGACCCCCAGCCACTCCCTGACCCTCCGCCACTCCCTGACCCCCAGCCGCTCCCTGACCCTCAGCCACTCCCTGACCCCCCAGCCACTCCTTGACCCTCCGCCACTCCCTGACCCCCAGCCACTCCCTGACCCTCCACCACTCCCTTACCCCCAGCCACTTCCTGACCCCCAGCCACTCCCTGACCCGCAGTCACTCCATGACCCGCAGTCACTCCCTGACCCCCAGCCACTCCCTGACCCCCAGCCACTCCTTGACCCCCAGCCACTCCCTGACCCCCAGCCACTCCCTGACCCTCCGAGAACTCCCTGACCCCCAGCCACTCCCTGACCCCCAGCCACTCCCTAACCCTCCGCCACTCCCTGACCCCCAGCCACTCCCTGACCCTCCGCCACTCCCTGACCCCCAGCCACTCCCTGACCCTCAGCCACTCCCTGACCCCCCAGCCACTCCCTGACCCTCCGTCACTCCCTGACCAACAGCCACTCCCTGACCCTCCGCCACTCCCTGACCCCCAGCCACTCCCTGACCCTCCGCCACTCCCTGACCCCCAGCCACTTCCTGACCCCCAGCTACTCCCTGACCCGCAGTCACTCCCTGACCCGCACTCACTCCCTGACCCCCAGCCACTCCCTGACCCCCAGCCACTCCCTGACCCTCCGCCGCTCCCTGACCCCCAACCACTCCCTGACCCTCCGCCACTCTGACCCCCAGCCACTCCCTGACCCCCAGCCACTCCCTGACCCCCAGCCACTCCCTGACCCCCAGCCACTCCCTGACCCCCAGCCACTCCCTGACCCCCAGCCACTCCCTGACCCCCAGCCACTCCCTGACCCCCCAGCCACTCCCTGACCCCCAGCCACTCCCTGACCCTCCGCCACTCCCTGACCCCCAGCTACTCCCTGACCCCCAGCTACTCCCTGACCCCCCAGCCACTCCCTGACCCCCAGCCACTCCCTGACCCCCAGCCACTCCCTGACCCCCAGCCACTCCCTGACCCCCAGCCACTCCCTGACCCCCAGCCACTCCCTGACCCCCAGCCACTCCCTGACCCCCAGCCACTCCCTGACCTCCCAGCCACTCCCTGACCCCCAGCCACTCCCTGACCCTCCGCCACTCCCTGACCCCCAGCCACTCCCTGACCCCCCAGCCACTCCCTGACCCCCAGCCACTCCCTGACCCTCCGCCACTCCCTGACCCCCAGCCACTCCCTGGCCCCCAGCCACTCCCTGCCCCCAGCCACTCCCTGACCCCCCGCCACTCCCTGACCCCCAGCCACTCCCTGACCCCCGCCACTCCCTGACCCCCAGCCACTCCCTGACCCCCAGTCACTCCCTGACCCCCAGCCACTCCCTGGCCTCCAGCCTCTCCCTGACCCCCCAGCCACTCCCTGACCCCAGGCCACTTCCTGACCCCCAGCCACTCCCTGGCCCCCAGCCACTCCCTGACCCCCCAGCCACTCCCTGACCCCCGCCACTCCCTGACCCCCAGCCACTCCCTGACCCCCAGCCACTCCCTGACCCCCAGCCACTCCCTGACCCCAGGCCACTCCCTGACCCCCAGCTACTCCCTGACCCCCAGTCACTCCCTGACCCCCAGCCACTCCCTGACCCCCAGCCACTCCCTGACCCCCAGCCACTCCCTGACCCCCAGCCACTCCCTGACTCCCAGCCACTCCCTGACCCCAGCCACTCCCTGACCCCCAGCCACTCCCTGGCCTCCAGCCACTCCCTGACCCCCCAGCCACTCCCTGACCCCAGGCCACTTCCTGACCCCCAGCCACTCCCTGGCCCCCAGCCACTCCCTGACCCCCCAGCCACTCCCTGACCCCCGCCACTCCCTGACCCCCAGCCACTCCCTTACCCCCAGCCACTCCCTGACCCCCAGCCACTCCCTGGCCCCCAGCCACTCCCTGACCCCCCAGCCACTCCCTGACCCCAGGCCACTCCCTGGCCCCCAGCCACTCCCTGGCCCCCAGCCACTCCCTGACCCCCAGCCACTCCCTGACCCCCAGCCACTCCCTGGCCCCCAGCCACTTCCTGACCCCCAGCCACTCCCTGACCCCCAGCCACTCCCTGACCCCCAGCCACTCCCTGACCCCAGGCCACTCCCTGACCCCCAGCCACTCCCTGACCCCCAGCCACTCCCTGACCCCCAGCCACTCCCTGACCCCCAGCCACTCCCTGACCCCCAGCCACTCCCTGACCCCCAGCCACTCCCTGACCCCCCAGTCACTCCCTGACCCCCAGCCACTCCCTGACCCCAGGCCACTCCCTGACCCCCAGCCACTCCCTGACCCCCAGTCACTCCCTGACCCCCAGCCACTCCCTGTCCCCCAGCCACTCCCTGACCCCCAGTCACTCCCTGACCCCCAGCGACTCCCTGACCCCCAGCCACTCCCTGACCCCCAACCACTCCCTGACCCCCAGCCACTCCCTGACCCTCCGCCACTCTCTGACCCCCAGCCACTCCTTGACCCCCAGCCACTCCCTGACCCTCCGCCAATCCCTGACCCTTCGCCACTCCCTGACCCCCAGCCACTCCCTGACCCCCAGCCACTCCCTGACCCCCAGCCACTCCATGACCCCCAGCCACTCTCTGACCCCCAGCCACTCCATGACCCTCCGCCACTCCCTGACCCTCCGCCACTCCCTGGCCCTCCGCTACTCCCTGACCCCCAGCCACTCCCTGACCCTCCGCCACTCCCTGACCCCCCGCCACTCCCTGACCCCCAGCCACTCCCTGACTCCCAGCCACTCCCTGACCCTCCGCCACTCCCTGACCCTCCGCCACTCCCTGACCCTCCGCCACTCCCTGACCCCCAGCCACTCCCTGACCCTCCGCCACTCCCTGACCCCCCGCCACTCCCTGACCCCCAGCCACTCCCTGACCCTCCGCCACTACCTGACCCCCAGCCACTCCCTGACCCCCCGCCACTCCCTGACCCCCAGCCACTCCCTGACCCCCAGCCACTCCCTGACCCTCCGTCACTCCCTGACCCTCCGCCACTCCCTGACCCCCAGCCACTCCCTGACCATCCGCCACTCCCTGACCCCCCCGCCACTCCCTGACCCCCAGCCACTCCTTGACCCCCAGCCAGTCCCTGACCCTCCGCCTCTCCCTGACCCTCCGCGACTCCCTGACCCTCCGCAACTCCCTGACCCCCAGCCACTCCCTGACCCCCAGCCACTCCCTGACCCACAGCCACTCCCTGAGCCCCCAGCCCTGACCCACAGCCACTCCCTGAGCCCCCAGCCACTCCCTGACCCCCAGCCACTCCCTGACCCCCAGCCACTCCCTGACCCCCCAGCCACTCCCTGACCCTCCGCCACTCCCTGACCCCCAGCCACTCCCTGACCCTCCGCCACTCCCTGACCCCCAGCCACTCCCTGACCCTCCGCAACTCCCTGACCCCCAGCCACTCCCTGACCCCCAGCCACTCCCTGACCCTCCGCCACTCCCTGACCCCCAGCCACTCCCTGACCCTCCGCCACTCCCTGACCCCCAGCCGCTCCCTGACCCTCAGCCACTCCCTGACCCCCCAGCCACTCCTTGACCCTCCGCCACTCCCTGACCCCCAGCCACTCCCTGACCCTCCGCCACTCCCTTACCCCCAGCCACTCCCTGACCCCCAGCCACTCCCTGACCCGCAGTCACTCCATGACCCGCAGTCACTCCCTGACCCCCAGCCACTCCCTGACCCCCAGCCACTCCCTGACCCTCCGCCACTCCCTGACCCCCAGCCACTCCCTGACCCCCAGCCACTCCCTAACCCTCCGCCACTCCCTGACCCCCAGCCACTCCCTGACCCTCCGCCACTCCCTGACCCCCAGCCGCTCCCTGACTCTCAGCCACTCCCTGACCCCCCAGCCACTCCCTGACCCTCCGTCACTCCCTGACCAACAGCCACTCTCTGACCCTCCGCCACTCCCTGACCCCCAGCCACTCCCTGACCCTCCGCCACTCCCTGACCCCCAGCCACTCCCTGACCCTCCGCCACTCCCTGACCCCCAGCCGCTCCCTGACCCTCAGCCACTCCCTGACCCCCCAGCCACTCCTTGACCCTCCGCCACTCCCTGACCCCCAGCCACTCCCTGACCCTCCGCCACTCCCTTACCCCCAGCCACTTCCTGACCCCCAGCCACTCCCTGACCCGCAGTCACTCCATGACCCGCAGTCACTCCCTGACCCCCAGCCACTCCCTGACCCCCAGCCACTCCTTGACCCCCAGCCACTCCCTGACCCCCAGCCACTCCCTGACCCTCCGAGAACTCCCTGACCCCCAGCCACTCCCTGACCCCCAGCCACTCCCTAACCCTCCGCCACTCCCTGACCCCCAGCCACTCCCTGACCCTCCGCCACTCCCTGACCCCCAGCCACTCCCTGACCCCCAGCCACTCCCTGACCCCCCAGCCACTCCCTGACCCTCCGTCACTCCCTGACCAACAGCCACTCCCTGACCCTCCGCCACTCCCTGACCCCCAGCCACTCCCTGACCCTCCGCCACTCCCTGACCCCCAGCCACTTCCTGACCCCCAGCTACTCCCTGACCCGCAGTCACTCCCTGACCCGCACTCACTCCCTGACCCCCAGCCACTCCCTGACCCCCAGCCACTCCCTGACCCTCCGCCGCTCCCTGACCCCCAACCACTCCCTGACCCTCCGCCACTCTGACCCCCAGCCACTCCCTGACCCCCAGCCACTCCCTGACCCCCAGCCACTCCCTGACCCCCAGCCACTCCCTGACCCCCAGCCACTCCCTGACCCCCAGCCACTCCCTGACCCCCAGCCACTCCCTGACCCCCAGCCACTCCCTGACCCCCCAGCCACTCCCTGACCCCCAGCCACTCCCTGACCCTCCGCCACTCCCTGACCCCCAGCTACTCCCTGACCCCCAGCTACTCCCTGACCCCCCAGCCACTCCCTGACCCCCAGCCACTCCCTGACCCCCAGCCACTCCCTGACCCCCAGCCACTCCCTGACCCCCAGCCACTCCCTGACCCCCAGCCACTCCCTGACCCCCAGCCACTCCCTGACCCCCAGCCACTCCCTGACCCCCCAGCCACTCCCTGACCCCCAGCCACTCCCTGACCCTCCGCCACTCCCTGACCCCCAGCCACTCCCTGACCCCCAGCCACTCCCTGACCCCCCAGCCACTCCCTGACCCCCAGCCACTCCCTGACCCCCAGCCACTCCCTGACCCCCCAGCCACTCCCTGACCCCCAGCCACTCCCTGACCCTCCGCCACTCCCTGACCCCCAGCCACTCCCTGGCCCCCAGCCACTCCCTGCCCCCAGCCACTCCCTGACCCCCCGCCACTCCCTGACCCCCAGCCACTCCCTGACCCCCGCCACTCCCTGACCCCCAGCCACTCCCTGACCCCCAGTCACTCCCTGACCCCCAGCCACTCCCTGGCCTCCAGCCTCTCCCTGACCCCCCAGCCACTCCCTGACCCCAGGCCACTTCCTGACCCCCAGCCACTCCCTGGCCCCCAGCCACTCCCTGACCCCCCAGCCACTCCCTGACCCCCGCCACTCCCTGACCCCCAGCCACTCCCTGACCCCCAGCCACTCCCTGACCCCCAGCCACTCCCTGACCCCAGGCCACTCCCTGACCCCCAGCTACTCCCTGACCCCCAGTCACTCCCTGACCCCCAGCCACTCCCTGACCCCCAGCCACTCCCTGACCCCCAGCCACTCCCTGACCCCCAGCCACTCCCTGACTCCCAGCCACTCCCTGACCCCCAGCCACTCCCTGACCCCCAGCCACTCCCTGGCCTCCAGCCACTCCCTGACCCCCCAGCCACTCCCTGACCCCAGGCCACTTCCTGACCCCCAGCCACTCCCTGGCCCCCAGCCACTCCCTGACCCCCCAGCCACTCCCTGACCCCCGCCACTCCCTGACCCCCAGCCACTCCCTTACCCCCAGCCACTCCCTGACCCCCAGCCACTCCCTGGCCCCCAGCCACTCCCTGACCCCCCAGCCACTCCCTGACCCCAGGCCACTCCCTGGCCCCCAGCCACTCCCTGGCCCCCAGCCACTCCCTGACCCCCAGCCACTCCCTGACCCCCAGCCACTCCCTGGCCCCCAGCCACTTCCTGACCCCCAGCCACTCCCTGACCCCCAGCCACTCCCTGACCCCCAGCCACTCCCTGACCCCAGGCCACTCCCTGACCCCCAGCCACTCCCTGACCCCCAGCCACTCCCTGACCCCCAGCCACTCCCTGACCCCCAGCCACTCCCTGACCCCCAGCCACTCCCTGACCCCCAGCCACTCCCTGACCCCCCAGTCACTCCCTGACCCCCAGCCACTCCCTGACCCCAGGCCACTCCCTGACCCCCAGTCACTCCCTGACCCCCAGCCACTCCCTGTCCCCCAGCCACTCCCTGACCCCCAGCCACTCCCTGACCCCCAGCCACTCCCTGACCCCCAGCCACTCCCTGACCCCCAGCCACTCCCTGACCCCCCAGCCACTCCCTGACCCGCAGCCACTCCCTGACCCCCCAGCCACTCCCTGACCCCCCAGCCACTCCCTGACCCCCCAGTCACTCCCTGACCCCCAGTCACTCCCTGACCCCCACCTACTCCCTGGCTCCCTCCCACTGAGATCTCTGGGAATAAGGTGTCCAGGAAGAGCTCGAAGACTCGGTACACTGCTAGTAAAACATGAGATGAAGTTTGGAGAACTCAAGAATCAGAGTGAAAACGTATACACAAACTCCATCACTGGGACACTGACAGCAGATGGAGGAAGAATTGTGGTCCTGGTAATTTATAACCACTTATCAAACAACAGAAGACCCAGGCATGAATATGATGACAACAACAAAGCCTGCATAGAGACATCGCAGAGAGGAGCAACAGTGGCACACACAATGAGAGATAAACTTCTAGTCATGGGGGACCTAAATCATGGAGCGAGTGACAGGGATTCCAGAAGTCCTCATGGTGGGGAAGAAACGTGGGGAGCGAAATTAGTGGAAGTTGTTGAAAGAAACTTCTTAACACAACATGTAAAGGAGGACAAGAGAAAGAGGAGGAGCTACACCAAGTCTACTGGACTTGATCTTCACCCAGAATGAGGAAGGCATTGAGGACTTAGAGCATGAACTACCACTAGGAGCAAGTGACCATTGTGTCTACTAGGAGCAAGTGACCATTGTGTCTACTAGGAGCAAGTGACCATTGTGTCCACTAGGAGCAAGTGACCATTGTGTCCACTAGGAGCAAGTGACCATTGTGTCCACTAGGAGCAAGTGACCATTGTGTCTACTAGGAGCAAGTGACCATTGTGTCCACTAGGAGCAAGTGACCATTGTGTCCACTAGGAGCAAGTGACCATTGTGTCCACTAGGAGCAAGTGACCATTGTGTCCACTAGGAGCAAGTGACCATTGTGTCCACTAGGAGCAAGTGACCATTGTGTCCACTAGGAGCAAGTGACCATTGTGTCCACTAGGAGCAAGTGACCATTGTGTCTACTAGGAGCAAGTGACCATTGTGTCCACTAGGAGCAAGTGACCATTGTGTCTACTAGGAGCAAGTGACCATTGTGTCTACTAGGAGCAAGTGACCATTGTGTCCACTAGGAGCAAGTGACCATTGTGTCCAGGTATTCCACTACATGATGGACCTCAGAACAGTGCCCATAAGACCAGGAGTCAGGGAAGGGAGAGCTGACTATACAAAAGAAGACAACATGACAGTAAGAGAGTATCCGGGAAGTGTGCATTGGGAGGAGGAACTTAGAGGGAAGACGGCCCAGGAAATGATGACCAAGTATACTTGAGGTGCAAAGAGGCAGAAGAGAGATCCATACCACCATTAAGGGCAATGGTAGAGAGAATATAATAACCCGATGTTCAATAGACAGTGTCAGGAAGCAAGACCAAAGAGCAGGAGGGAGTGGAGGAAATACAGAAGACAAAGGACAGAGGTAAACCAGAACAGATGCAAGAGGGTCAGGAATGACTACATAAACATAAGAAGATTGGCAGAAAGAAACTATGAAGATAATATTGCCTCCAAAGCAAAGAGTCAACCGAAACTCTTACATAGCCGTGTAAGCAGGAAAATGACAGTGAATGACCAAGTGACCAGGTTACGAAAAAGGTGGAGGCCAGTATAGAGAAAATGATAAAGAAATATGTGAAAAGTTCAATGCCAGCTTCCATGTAGTGTTCACTACTGAGCCTGAACAGCTCCCAGAGCTAGATGAGGAAGCTGCCGCCCTGATGAGAAACTATTAATTATTGATCCCTCTACCCCTTTATCCTCCCCTTGCCTCTTTATCCTTCCCTTACCTCTTTATCCTCCCCGTGCCTCTTTATCCTCCCCTTGCCTCTTTATCCTCCCCGTGCCTCTTTATCCTCCCCGTGCCTCTTTATCCTCCCCTTGCCTCTTTATCCTCCCCTTGCCTCTTTATCCTTCCCTTACCTCTTTATCCTCCCCGTGCCTCTTTATCCTCCCCTTGCCTCTTTATCCTCCCCGTGCCTCTTTATCCTCCCCGTGCCTCTTTATCCTCCCCTTGCCTCTTTATCCTCCCCTTGCCTCTTTATCCTCCCCTTACCTCTTTATCCTCCCCGTGCCTCTTTATCCTCCCCTTGCCTCTTTATCCTCCCCGTGCCTCTTTATCCTCCCCGTGCCTCTTTATCCTCCCCTTGCCTCTTTATCCTCCCCTTGCCTCTTTATCCTCCCCTTGCCTCTTTATCCTCCCCTTACCTCTTTATCCTCTCCTTACCTCTTTATCCTTCCCCTCTTTCCTCCCCTTACCCCTTTATCACTCCCCTTCCCTCCCCTCCCCTCCCCTCCCCACCCCTCCCCTCCCCTCCCCTTCCCCGTCATTCCTCGTCACCTGAGTTAATTATCTGGGAGGTAATTGGTCAGTAATTAATAATGAGTGTGGCTAGAGCCTTGACAGCGGGCGCATAATAACACCAACTCCCCCACCAGAGAACATTGTTCACTGCCCTTGACAGCGGGCGCATAATAACACCAACTCCCCCACCAGAGAACATTGTTCACTGCCCTTGACAGCGGGCGCATAATAACACCAACTCCCACACCAGAGAACATTGTTCACTGCCCTTGACAGCGGGCGCATAATAACACCAACTCCCCCACCAGAGAACATTGTTCACTGCCCTTGACAGGGGGTGCATAATAACACCAACTCCCACACCAGAGAACATTGTTCACTGCCCTTGACAGCGGGCGCATAATAACACCAACTCCCACACCAGAGAACATTGTTCACTGCCCTTGACAGCGGGCGCATAATAACACCAACTCCCCCACCAGAGAACATTGTTCACTGCCCTTGACAGCGGGCGCATAATAACACCAACTCCCACACCAGAGAACATTGTTCACTGCCCTTGACAGCGGGCGCATAATAACACCAACTCCCACACCAGAGAACATTGTTCACTGCCCTTGACAGGGGGTGCATAATAACACCAACTCCCACACCAGAGAACATTGTTCACTGCCCTTGACAGCGGGCGCATAATAACACCAACTCCCACACCAGAGAACATTGTTCACTGCCCTTGACAGCGGGCGCATAATAACACCAACTCCCCCACCAGAGAACATTGTTCACTGCCCTTGACAGCGGGCGCATAATAACACCAACTCCCCCACCAGAGAACATTGTTCACTGCCCTTGACAGCGGGCGCATAATAACACCAACTCCCACACCAGAGAACATTGTTCACTGCCCTTGACAGCGGGCGCATAATAACACCAACTCCCACACCAGAGAACATTGTTCACTGCCCTTGACAGCGGGCGCATAATAACACCAACTCCCACACCAGAGAACATTGTTCACTGCCCCTCACACTTCCTCTACACCAAACCCAGTGGAAGTCCGTAGTCCTAAGTCCCGGGGTTCGATCCCCGGCAGAGGCGGAAACGAATAAGCAGAGTTTCTTTCACTCTGATCCCCCCCCCCTGTTCGCCTAGTAGTAAATAGGTACCTGGAAGTTAGACAGCTGTTACTGGCTGCTTCCTGTGTGTGTGTGTGTACTCACCTAGTTGTCTTTGCGGGGGTTGAGCTCTGGCTCTATGGTCCCGCCTCTCAACCGTCAATCAACAGGTGTACAGATTCCTGGGTCTACTGGGCTCTATCATATCTACACTTGAAACTGTGTATGGAGTCAGCCTCCACCACATCACTTCCTAATGCATTCCATTTGTCAACCACTCTGACACTAAAAAAGTTCTTTCTAATATCTCTGTGGCTCATTTGGGCGCTCAGTTTCCACCTGTGTCCCCTTGTGCGTGTGCCCATTGTTTTAAATAGCCTGTCTTTATCTACCCTATCAATTCCCTTGAGAATCTTGTATGAGGTGATCATGTCCCCCCTAACTCTTCTGTCTTCCAGCGAAGTGAGGTTTAATTCCCGTAGTCTCTCCTCGTAGCTCATACCTCTCAGCTCGGGTACTAGTCTGGTGGCAAACCTTTGAACCTTTTCCAGTTTAGTCTTATCCTTGACTAGATATGGATTCCATGCTGGGGCTGCATACTCCAGGATTGGCCTGACATATGTGGTATACAAAGTTCTGAATGATTCTTTACACACGTTTCTGAATGCCGTTCGTGTGTTGGCCAGCCTGGCATATACCGCTGATGTTATCCTCTTGATATGGGCTGCAGGAGACAGGTCTGGCGTGATATCAACTCCCAAGTCTTTTTCTTTCTCTGACTCCTGAAGAATTTCCTCTACCAGATGATACCTTGTATTTGGCCTCTTGCTCCCTACACCTATCTTCATTACATTACATTTGGTTGGGTTAAACTCTAACAACCATTTGTTCGACCATTCCTTCAGTTTGTCTTGGTCTTCTTGAAGCCTCAAACAGTCCTCTTCTGTCTTAATCCTTCTCATAATTTTGGCATCGTCCACAAACATTGAGAGAAACGAACCTATACCCTCCGGGAGATCATTTACATATATCAGAAACAAGATAGGACCGAGTACAGAGCCCTGTGGGACTCCAGTGGTGACTTCACGCCAATCGGAGGTCTCACCCCTCACCGTAACTCTCTGCTTCCTATTGCTTAGGTACTCCCTTATCCACTGGAGTACCTTACCAGCTACACCTGCCTGTCTCTCCAGCTTATGTACCAGCCTCTTATGCGGTACTGTGTCAAAGGCTTTCCGACAATCCAAGAAAATGCAGTCCGCCCTGCCTTCTCTTTCTTGCTTAATCTTTGTCACCTGGTCGTAGAATTCTATTAAGCCAGTCAGTCAAGATTTACCCTCCCTGAACCCATGTTGGCGATTTGTCACGAAGTCCCTTCTCTCCTGATGTGCTATCAGGTTTTTTCTCACGATCTTCTCCATCAACTTGCATGGTATACAAGTCAAAGACACTGGCCTGTAGTTCAGTGCCTCTTGCCTGTCGCCCTTTTTGTATATTGGGACCACGTTCGCCGTCTTCCATATTTCTGGTAGGTCTCCCGTCTCCAGTGGCCTACTATACACTATGGAGAGTGGCAAGCAAAGTGCCTATGCACACTCTTTGGTTCGGTCTTGGCTTTGTTTGCTATATCATTTTCAAAACTTTTCTCTGCTTCTCTTCTCATCTTAACATACTCATTCCTGGTTCTCTGGTATCTCCCTTTGCTTTCTGGTGTTCTGTTATTCCAGTAGTTCCTCCATGCCTTTTTTGTTCAGTACCTTTGCTTCCATACATGCTCTATTATGCCATGGATTCTTCTTTTGCTTCTCGGATTTTTCCCTTTGGACGGGATGAACCTGTTTACTGCCTCCTGACACTTTTGGGTGACATAGTCCATCATATGTTGTACAGTCTTAGCTCTGAGGTCTTCGTCCCAAGGTAATTTCCCTTTGGAAACGTCTCATCTCATATTTCCCCTTTCGGTATGCCAGCCTTTTGTTTCCTAGTTCTTTTTTGGGAAAGATTCTTCCGAGCTCTACCAGGTACTCAAAGTTCAATACACTGTGATCACTCATTCCCAAGGGCGCTTCCATCTTAACTTCCCTTATATCCCACTCATTTAGGGTAAATATCAGATCGAGCATGGCTGGTTCATCTTCTCCTCTCATTCATGTTGGTTCCTTGATGTGTTGGCTTAGAAAGTGTCTTGTTGCCACGTCCAGTAGCTTAGCTCTCCATGTTTCTGGTCCTCCATGCGGATTCCTGTTCTCCCTGTCTATTTTCCCGTGGTTGAAGTCTCCTATAATTAGTAGTCCAGATCCATTCCTGCTGGCAACAGAAGCTGCTCTCTCTATTATGTAAATGGTGGCCATGTTCCTATCATATTCCTGTCTGGGTCTTCTGTCATTTGGCGGTGGATTATATATGACTACGACTATAATTTTTTGTCCCCCAGTTGTTATGGTACCTGCTATGTAGCCACTGAAACCCTCACAGCCATGAATAACCATCTCCTCAAAGTCCCAGCCATTTCTTACCAGCAGAGCTACACCACCACCGCCTCTTCCTTCCCTCTCTTTCTTCATAACATAATATTCCTGTGGGAACACTGCATTTGTTATGGTTTTCGTTAGCTCTGTTTCTGTGAGTGCTATTATGTCTGGGTTTTCCTCTAGTACCCATTCTCCAAGCTCATTTGCGTGTGTACTCACCTATTTGTGCCTGTGGGGGTTGAGCTCTGGCTCTTTGGTCCCGCCTCTCAACTGTCAATCAACTGGTGTACAGGTTCCTGAGCCTATTGGGCTCTTTCATATCTACATTTGAAACTGTATGGAGTCAGCCTCCACCACATCACTGCCTAATGCATTCCATCCGTTAACTACTCTGACAGTGACTAAGTGACAGATACCTGGTTACCTGGTTGATGGGGTTCTGGGAGTTCTTCTACTCCCCAAGCCCGGCCCGAGGCCAGGCTTGACTTGTGAGAGTTTGGTCCACCAGGCTGTTGCTTGGAGCGGCCCGCAGGCCCACATACCCACCACAGCCCGGTTGGTCCGGCACTCCTTGGAGGAATAAATCTAGTTTCCTCTTGAAGATGTCCACGGTTGTTCCGACAATATTTCTTATGCTTGCTGGGAGGACGTTGAACAACCGCGGACCTCTGATGTTTATACAGTGTTCTCTGATTGTGCCTATGGCACCTCTGCTCTTGAAATTGTCTGGATCTTCCACCTTCATGTTGTTTATTGGAGTGTTAAACATGTCCTCATACTGCTTTTTTAGGATTTCACTAATTTCTTTGTCATCCTCCGTGTATGAACCTTCACTTGTACGAATAGGTCCAATACTGGCAGTGGTTTTTGCTTTTGATTTCACATATGAGAAGAAATATTTTGGATTTTTCTTTATTTCCTGAATTGCTTTCTGTTCTAACTGCCTTTCTTCAGTTTCATATGAGTGTTTCAATTTCCGCTCGATTTCTTCAATCTCCCTATTTAAATTATTCCTTCTTTGACGGGAAATTCGTGTCTGCATAAGCAGTTCCGTTATTTTTTTCCTGCGTTTATAGTGTCGTCTACGTTCTCTTTCTACGTTAGATCTCTTTCTGGCTTTCCTCAAAGGAACATGTTTCAGACAAACTTGATACGCTTCTGAAGTCAGTTTTTCTATTCCTTCTGTAGGACTTGTATTATTTAGAACAGTTTCCCATGGAATGTTTGTAAGTTCCCTGTTTATTATCTCCCAGTCTATCCTTTTATTATTAAAATTGAATTTACTGAATAGCCCCTCTCGCTTTATCAACGTTTTAGGTCTATTCTGAGTATTGATGGTCGTTTGCACTTCAATGAGCTTGTGATCTGAGTATGTGGTATCTGATATCAGATGTGGTATCAGATGTGTTGAATGTGGCAATAAATGTACAACAGGTGCCTGGATAGAGTTCTGGGAGTTCTTCTACTCCCCAAGCCCGGCCCGAGGCCAGGCTTGACTTGTGAGAGTTTGGTCCACCAGGCTGTTGCTTGGAGCGGCCCGCAGGGCCACATACCTACCACAGCCTGGTTGGTCCGGCACTCCTTGGAGGAAACAATCTAGTTTCCTCTTGAAGATGTCCACGGTTGTTCCGGCAATATTTCTTATAGTCGCTGGGAGGACGTTGGACCACCGCGGACCTCTGATGTTCATACAGTGTTCTCTGATTGTGCCTATGGCACCCCTGCTCTTCACTGGTTCTATTCTGCATTTTCTTCCATATCGTTCACTCCAGTACGTTGTTATTTTACTGTGTACCAGGTGTATATTATTTGATATCTCTCTCGTCTTCTTTTTAATGAGTACATTTGGAGAGCTTTGAGACGATCCCAATAATTTAGGTGCTTTATCGAGTCTATGTTTGCCAAATATGTTTTCTGTACTCTCTCTATTTCAGCAATCTATCCTGCTCTGAAGGGGGAAGTGAGTACTGAGCAGTACTCGAGACGGGACAACACAAGTGACCTGAAAAGTACAACCATTGTGATGGGATCTCTGGATTTGAAAGTTCTCGTAATCCATTCTATATTTTTTCTGGCTGACGCAATATTTGCTTGGTTAAGCAGATTTGATTGTATTTGTACCTTTAGTTCTTGATAATTTCACCCTGACTTCAGGTTGGATCTGTGACGATACGAGGCATTAAGGCTCTATAGAGAGGCGAAAAGACTGAGTTATGGGACAAGTAAGGAAATAACATTGTTTAAGGTCTTCATTTTTATCATAGCTAAGTACTTGGAATTTGTCTTTGTTAAGTATCATGTTTTTTTTCTGCTGCCCATTCGAAAACTTTATTAATATCTGCTTGTAGTTTTTCAATGTCTTCAGCAGAGGTAATTTTCATGCTGATTTTTGTCTCATCAGCAAAGGATGACACGGAGCTGTGACTTGTATTTGAGTCTATATTTAATATGAGAATAAGGAAAAGCAGTGGTGCAAGGACTGTACTTTGAAGTACAGAGCTTTTTACTGCACATGGATCGATTTTATATGGTTGACTGTTACTCTTTGTGTTCTGTTCGACAGAAATGTAATATTCATCATTATACTTTACTGCTATTCATATTGACCTCATTTTGTGTGCTATCACTCCATGGTCACATTTATCGAATGCCACTGCGAAGTCCGTGTATACAACATCTGCATTCTGTTTTTCTTCTAAAGCTTCAGTGATTTTGTCATAGTGGTCAAGTAGCTGTGAGAGGCACGATCTTCGCGCTCTGAATCCATGTTGGCCTGGGTTGTGGAGGTCATTGGTCTCCATGAAACTGGTGACTTGACTCCTTATTAATCTATTAAATACATTTATTATATGGGACGTTAGAGCAGTTGGTCTATAATGTTTAACCAATGCTCTGCTCCCTCCCTTGTGGAGAGGAGCTGTCTGCTCATTTAACCCGCTGGTATCTTCCCAGTTTCTGAGCTCCTCCTCCACACTATACTGGGTGCCTGTGCTACTGGCACCTTGCATTTCTATAAAAATTTTGAATTCCATGAGTCTTGACACACGGGGCTAAGTGCTTGGGCATTGTTCAATTTGTATTTCAAAATCTGCCACGTTCTTGTTGATATCAGTTGTATTTACAGGGGTTTGGATATCCCGCATAATTAAGTTGTCTGGATCTTCCACTATCATGTTGTTTATCGGAGTGCTAAACATGTCCTCATACTGCTCTTTTAGGATTTCACTAATTTCTTTATCATCCTCCGTGTATGAACCTTCACTTGTACGAATAGGTCTGATACTGGCAGTGGTGTTTGCTTTTGATTTCGCTTATGTGAAGAAATATTTAGTTTTTCTTTATTTCTTCTATGGATTTATCTCCTAATTATATTTCTTCAATCTGGTATGATTGAGCGAGTGTCTGCTCTATTTCTTCATTCTGCCAGTTTAAATTATTTCTTCTTTGTAGGGATAGTCGTATCTGCTTAAGCAGTTCCATTATTTTTGTCTTCTATTGTAATGTCGTCTGCGTTCTCTCTCTACATTGGACATCTTTTTGGCTTTCCTCAAAGGAACATGTTTCAGACAGACGTCATATACTTCGAAAGTCAGTTGTATTGATTGTCTATTAGTGATGAATGAGTTGAATGAAGCTATAAATAACATATTTGTTGTATGTACTTTTAAATGTATGAGGTGTGTTGAATGTTGCTATAAATATATAGGAACATTACAGCAAAAATATTTGCAAGTGATCAAGATCAATAATTGTGTCGTTTCGTACGGAAATGTTTCCAAGTGACTCTTGCGTCCCTCTCGTACTAGCATTGAATCTGTTCATTGATGTTAAAGCTCTTATGGATCACCGCTTCTTACTCTTGTGTTATATTGTATTAAAGGGTAAGTAATATTGGAAATGTTTCTCATGCCTCAGTGTATCATGCATGTGTATCATGTATATGTGTCTGTGTCTCATGCCTTTGTGTATCATGTATATGTGTCTGTGTCTCATGCCTTTATGTATCA
>NC_091175.1:43964186-44136686 GCF_040958095.1 Procambarus clarkii
AATAGAACTGAAATAGAACTGGTCCCAGCACCGATCCTTGAGGTACTCCACTCGTTATTGTTCGCCTGTCCGACTTCTCGCCCCTGACTGTTACTCTCTGGCTCCTGCCTGTTAGGTAATTCCTTACCCATGCTGGGGCTTTTCCGCTTACTCCCGCCTGCCTTTCAACTTTGCATAGCAGTCTCATGTGTGGTTCTGTGTCAGAGGTACTATATGTACACTTTGTGTGTGTGTGTGTGAGTTCTCTTTGTTTGTGTGTACTCACCTATTTGTACTCGCCTATTTGTGCTTGCGGGGATTGAGCCTTGGCTCTTTGGTCTCACCTCTCAACTGTCAATCAACTGGTGTACAGACTCCTGAGCCTATTGGGCTCTATCATATCTACATTTAAAACTGTGTATGGAGTCAGCCTCCACCACATCACTGCCTAATGCATTCCATCCGTTAACTACTCTGACACTGAAAAAGTTCCTTCTAACGTCTCTGTGGCTCATGTGGGTACTCAGTTTCCACCTGTGTCCCCTTGTTCGCATCCCACCAGTGTTGAATAGTTTGTCCTTGTTTACCCGGCTGATTCCCCTGAGGATTTTGTAGGTTGTGATCATGTCTCCCCTTACTCTTCTGTCTTGCAGTGTCGTAAGGTGCATTTCCCGCAGCCTTTCCTCGTAACTCATGCCTCTTAGTTCTGGGACTAGTCTAGTGGCATACCTTTGGACTTTTTCCAGCTTCGTCTTGTGCTTGACAAGGTACGGGCTCCATGCTGGGGCCGCATACTCCAGGATTGGTCTTACATATGTGGTGTACAAGATTCTGAATGATTCCTTACACAGGTTCCTGAACGCTGTTCTGATGTTAGCCAGCCTCGCATATGCCGCAGACGTTATTCTTTTTATGTGGGCTTCAGGAGACAGGTTTGGTGTGATATCAACTCTTAGATCTTTCTCTCTGTCCGTTTCATTAAGTACTTCATCTCCTATTCTGTATCCTGCGTCTGGCCTCTTGTTTCCACTGCCTAGTTTTATTACTTTGCATTTACTCGGGTTGAACTTCAACAGCCATTTGTTGGAACATTCACTCAGTCTGTCTAGGTCATCTTGTAGCCTCCTACTATCATCCTCAGTTTCAATCCTCCTCAAAATTTTTGTATCATCGGCAAACATTGAGAGAAACGATTCTATACCCTCTGGGAGATCATTTACATACACTATAGTATAGCCTTGGACCTATACTGTCTCTCTATATAGAAACAGTATAGGTCCAAGGACTGACCCCTGCGGGACTCCACTCGTAACATCTCGCCAATCTGAGACCTCAGCCATCACACTGACTCGTTGTCTCCTGTTGCTTAGGTACTCCTTTATCCAACGGAGTACCTTCCCTTTCACTCCAGCCTGCATCTCCAGCTTTTTCACTAGCCTCTTGTGTGGCACTGTGTCAAAGGCTTTCTGACAATCCAAAAATATGCAGTCTGCCCACCCTTCTCTTTCTTGCCTTATTTTTGTTGCCTGGTCGTAGAATTCAAGTAACCCTGTGAGGCAGGACCTGCCATCCCTGAACCCATGTTGATGCTGTGTTACAAAGTTCTTTCGCTCCAGATGCTCCACTATCTTTCTTCGCACAATCTTCTCCATCAGCTTGCATGGTATGCAGGTTAGGGACACTGGCCTGTAATTCAGTGCCTCCTGTCTATCCCCTTTCTTGTATATCGGGACTACGTTAGCTGCTTTCCAAATATCTGGCAGTTCCCCTGTTGCCAGTGATTTGTTATACTCTATGGAGAGTGGGAGGCACAGTTCTTCTGCTCCTTCCTTTAGTATCCAAGGGGAGATTCCATCTGGGCCTTTGTCACATCCAACTCTAGTAAACACTTCCTTACTTCCCCGCTGGTAATCTCAAACTCTTCCAGTGGTTCTTGGTTAGCTATTCCCTCTCTTATCTCTGGAATTTCTCCTTGCTCTAAGGTGAAGACCTCCTGGAAATTCTTATTCAGTTCCTCACACACTTTCTTGTCATTTGTAGTGAATCCTTCTGCCCCTAACCTTAATCTCATAACCTTTACTGTTGTTTTTCTCCTGATGTGGCTATGCAGCAATTTAGGCTGAGTCTTTGCCTTGCTTGCGATGTCATTTTCGTATTGTCATTCTGCCTCTCTTCTCATCCTGACATATTCATTCCTGGCATTCTGGTATCTTTCTCTGCTCTCAAGTGTCCTGTTATTCCTATAGTTTCTCCATGCCCTTTTACTTTGCTGCTTAGCTAGCCTACATCTCTGATTAAACCATGGGTTTCTCATCTTCCTTTCACTGTTTTCCTTTTGGACTGGGACAAACTTGTTTGCTGCGTCCTTGCACTTCTGCGTGATGTAGTCCATCATATCTTGGGCCGTCTTTTCCCTGAGCTGTGTGTGTGTGTGTGTGTGTGAGAGTGTGTGTGTGTGTGTGCGTGTGTACTCGCCTTTTTCTATTCACCTATTTCTTCTCACCTAATTGTGCTTGCGGGGGTTGAGCTCTGGCTCTTTGGTCCCGCCTCTCAACTATCAATAAACTGGTGTACAGGTTCCTGAACCTATTGGGCTCTATCATATCTACACTTGAAACTGTGTATGGTGTCAGCCTCCACCACATCATTGCCTAATGCATTCCATCCGTTAACTACTCTGACACTAAAAAAATTCTTTCTAATATCTCTGTGGCTCATTTGGGCACTCAGTTTCCACCTGTGTCCCTTAGTGCGTGTGCCCCTTGTGTTAAATAGCCTATCTTTATCTACCCTGTCAATCACTTTGAGAATCTTGAATATGGTGATCATGTCTCCCCTAACTCTTCTGTCTTCCAGCGACGTGAGGTTTAATTCCCGTAGTTTCTCCTCGTAGCTCATGCCTCTCAACTCGGGTACTAGTCTGGTGACAAACTTTTGAACCTTTTCCAGTTTAGTCTTATCCTTGACTAGATATGGACTCCATGCTGGACCCGCCTTCTCCAGGATTGGTCTGACATATGTGGTATACAAAGTTCTGAAAGATTCCTACCATAGGTTTCTAAAGGCCGTTCTTATGTTAGTCAACCTGGCATATGCCGCTGATGTTATCCTCCTGATATGAACTTCAGGGGACAGATCTGGCGTGATATCAACCCCCAGGTCTTTCTCACTCTCTGACTCTTGAAGTATTTCATGTCCCAAATGATACCTTGTAACTGGCCTCCTGCTCCCTACACCTATCTTCATTACATTGCATTTGCTTGGGTTAAACTCTAACAACCATTTGTTCGACCATTCCTGCAGCTTGTCCAGGTCTTCTTGAAGCCTCAAGCTGTCCTCCTCTGTCTTAACCCTTCTCGTAATTTTGGCATCGTCCGCAAACATTGAGAGAATTGAATCCATTCCCTCCGGGAGATCATTTACATATATCAGAAACAAGATAGGACCGAGTACAGAGCCCTGTGGGACTCCACTGGTGACTTCACGCCAATCGGAGGTCTCACCCCTCACCGTAACTCTCTGCTTCCTATTGCTAGCTATTCCTTTATCAACTGGAGCACCTTACCAGCTACACCTGCCTGTCTCTCCAGCTTATGTACCAGCCTCTTATGCGGTACTGTGTCAAAGGCTTTCCGACAATCCAAGAAAATGCAGTCCGCCCAGCCCTCTCTTTCTTGCTTAATCTTTGTCACCTGGTCGTAGAATTCTATTAAGACTGTCAGGCAAGATTTACCCTCCCTGAACCCATGTTGGCGATTTGTCACGAAGTCCCTTCTCTCCAGATGTGCTACCAGGTTTTTTCTCACGATCTTCTCCATCACCTTGCATAGTATTTAAGTCAAGGACACTGGCCTGTGGTTCAGTGCCTCTTGCCTGTCGCCCTTTTTGTATATTGGGACCACATTCGCCGTCTATAATATTGTGTGTGTGTGTGTGTGTGTGTGTGTGTGTGTGTGTGTGTGTGTGTGTGTGTGTGTGTGTGTGTGTGTGTGTGTGTGTGTGTGTGTGTGTGTGTGTATTTACTATTTGTGTGTGCAGAATCGAGCTACTAGCTCTTGGACCCCTCCTTTCTAACCAATTTGTTTTTCCTCTATTTAGCCTACTGCATATATTTCTCTTACACACACACACACACACTCACATCCCCAGGTACTACACACTACACAGTAGTACCTGGGGATGTGTGGTACTTCATGCCTGTAGTAGTGGGCATCCTGCAGCCTCGGGAGACTATGGAGTTGGTCTCTGGTTGTTAGTCCTGATGCAGCGTCTGGTGTGACGGACGAGGCCAATCCCAGAGTGGCAGTCAATCCCACACTGAGCACAAATGAAGTCTGATTCTGGTCTATCTTCCTGGCTAACGGCTTTCCTTCTGTCACTTTGCCTACAATTTCTTGGCAAGTGACTCCTCGAGCTGGGAGAAACCTCTCTGAACAGACTGCCTCCAAGCTGGCAGCCAGTGTTTCCCACGTGGCAAGATCGACGTCCTTGATTTTCAGGTCCCTCTTGCATACATCTTTGTACCGTAGCTGGGGTTTGCCTGTTGGATGTTTCCCCTGCGTCAGCTCTCCGTACAGGTGATCTTTGGGAATCCTGCCGTCGCCAATTCGCACCAAGTGCCCAAGCCAATGCATTCCTCTCAACTTCAGCATTGTGTACATGCTGGTGATTTTAGCTCCCCAGGACGCTGTTGTTTGTCACCTTTTCCTGCTAGGTGATGTCCAAGATGTGTCGGAGGCAGCGCATGTGGTAGGCGTTCAGCAGTCTTTCCTGACGGGCGCAGAGTGTCCACGACTAACTGCAATATAGGAGAGTGCTCAGGACACAGGCTCTGTAAACCTGGATCTTTGTGTACTCAGTCAGCTTATTGTTGGCCACACTCTCTTTGTCAGTCTGGACATTATTGTAGATGCCTTACGATGCGTTTGTTTAGCTCCATTTCAAGAGAGAGGGAGTCAGAGATTTTAGAGCCCAGGTACACGAAGTCGTGAACGACTTCCAGTTTGTAATCAGAGATGCGCTCTCAGGTGGGGAGTCCACTCCTTGTCCCATGACCTGTGTTTTCATCAGGCTGAGTTCAAAAGCCTGACTGGCCTTGCTGAAGTGGGTCATGAACTGTTGGAGGTATTCAGGTGAGTGGGCAGTGACTGCTGCGTCGTCAGCAAAAAAAGGAAGTCGCATAGACACCTCAGTTGAACTTTTGTCTTGGCTCTTAGCCTAGCGAGGTTGAAGAGCTTTCTGTCTGACCTGGTCTGGAAGTAGATGCCTTTTATAGCAACGAAGATTCGAAGGTGTGCTGCACATAAATGCAAAGAAAATCCTGAATAGGGTTGAAGCCAGGATACAGCCCTGCTTTACTCTGCCTCGGATGTCAAAGGCATCTGATGTTAAGCCGTCAATGACCACGGTGCCCTTCAAGTTCTCGTGGAAGGATCTGATGATGCTGAGGAGCCTGGGTGGGCATCCGATCTTGGGGAGGATCTTGAACAGTCAATCCCTGTTTATGAAGTCGAAGGCCTTCGTCAGATCTATGAAGGCTATGGAGAGTGGCTGCTTCTGTTCCATGCATTTCTCCTGCAGTTGTCTGAGGAAAAAGAACATGTCCACCATCGACATGTTCTCAGAACCCGCACTGTCATTCTGGGTAGACTTTCTCTGCAAGTACTTGGAGCCTGATCAATGTGACTTGAGTAAACAGCTTCCCAGCAATGCTAAGGAGGAAGATGCCACAGTAATTGTTGCAGTCGCCCCTGTCACCTTAATTCTTTTATAGTGTGACGATGTTGGCGTCCCTCATGACCTGTGGCACCTCTCCTTCTCTCCAGCCGAGGCAGAGAATTTCAAGCAGCTCCATGAGTAGGTTACCTCTGCAGCACTTCAAAGCCTCGGCATGAGTGCCGTCTCTTCTGGGAGCTTTGCCAGAAGCATGGGAGTCTAGGGCCTCGCTAAGTTCTTCAAGGGTCGGTTCGCTGTCGAGCTCCATTAACACAGGCAGATGCTCAATGGCGCTCAGGGCGTCTTCGGTGACCACATTCTCCCTGGCGTAAAGCTCGGAGTAGTGCTCGAGCCAGTGCTTCAGCTGCGGTATCTGGTCCTGAATCACCTCTCCTGTGGCAGATTTTAGGGGAAGCAGCCTTCTTCTGGATTGAGCCAAGGGCCTGCTTGATGCTGTCATACAACCCCATCCCCTTTACATTGCCTGTATCTGCTGCAGTCTATATCAGAAAGGAGAGCTAGAGCCAATGGTTGTTGGCTCATCGCTTGGTGCTCTGCTGTGCTTTGCAATGGACAGCTCGAAGGATCTGTAAGTTTTATTGATTTGGGCAGGATTTGTAGGCTGCTAAGGCGTTTCTCTTCTCCTCGATAACTGGTGTCATTTCTTCCGAGGGAGACTAGAACCAGTCTGCCGACCTGCTGGTCTTTTTGCCGAAGGTGGACATGGCAGTGTTGAACACAGTGCCTCTGAAGTACTCTCATCTTTTTCAGTCATTGACACCGGCCAGGCTACCTGGTTGATACCTGGTTGATGGGGTTCTGGGAGTTGTTCTACTCCCCAAGTCCGGCCCGAGGCCGGGCTTGACTTGTGAGAGTTTGGTCCACTAGGCTGTTGCTTGGAGCGGCCCGCAGGCCCACATACCCACCACAGCCCGGTTGGTCCGGCACTCCTTGGAGGAATAAATCTAGTTTCCTCTTGAAGATGTCCACGGTTGTTCCGGCAATATTTCTTATGCTTGCTGGGAGGACGTTGAACAACCGCGGACCTCTGATGTTTATACAGTGTTCTCTGATTGTGCCTATGGCACCTCTGCTCTTCACTGGTTCTATTCTGCATTTTCTTCCATATCGTTCACTCCAGTACGTTGTTATTTTACTGTGTAGATTTGGTACTTGGCCCTCCAGTATCTTCCAGGTGTATATTATTTGATATTTCTCTCGTCTTCTTTCTAGTGAGTACATTTGGAGGGCTTTGAGACGATCCCAATAATTTAGGTGCTTTATTGCGTCTAGGGAGGCTAGGGAGAGCTTCCTCAAGCGCATGTGCAAAATCTTCCACCTTGTCCTGATTTTAGGTCTTTCTGGTGTCGAGGCGAGGTCTGCCCTCCTTTTTTTAGCGGTGAATCTTCTTTGTTTACATCTTGACCTTGCTACATACCAAGGAGTGGTCGGTGTCACAGACAGCACTCTTGGTACCTACGTGTAATCTTGATGCTGGGTAGACTTGTGCGGCTGATAAGAATCAGGTCAAGCTGGTGCCAATGCTTGGATTTGGGGTGTCTTCAAGAGACTCGGTGTTGAGGCTTTGTGCCGAAAAACGTGTTGGTGACACAGAGACCATGAAGACAGCAGAGTTCTAGCAGATATTGCCCGTTCTCATACATCCTCCCTATGCCGAATTGACCCAGACAAGTGGGCCAAATGTTGTGATCGGCACCCACTCTGGCGTTGAAGTCGCCGAGGATGAACAGTGGCTCCTTTACAGGGATTCTCACTATGGCTCTCTTGAGGTCATCAGAGAATTTTTCTTCCGCCTTTGCTGAAGAGGTCTGGGTTGGTGCATATGTACTAATTACATTGACTGGTCCTGTTTGGGAGTGAAGCTGGAGAGGCAAAATTCGTTCAGTTCCCCTGTCGGTGGTATAATGTGTCCCAACAGTGCATTACTGATAGCAAATCCCACACCATGTTCTCTCGTCTCATCTGGAGGTTTTCCCTGCAGGAGAAGGCCCTCTCTCTCTCTCTCTCTCTCTCTCTCTCTCGCAGATCCTGATCTCTTGGAGAGCAACGATATCCATCTGCAGTTTGCTCAGCTCTCTGCCAACGATTGCTGTTTTATGGTCATCGTTGATTTCTTTCAGGCCATCAGAGAAACCTGATGTCAGAGTCCTCATGTTCCATGTACCCAGCTTTAGGGCAGTTGTTATTTTCTTTAAGGATTTGCTATTGCTTTGTGCAAAGTTGCCGGTCCACTTGTCGGTTTTCATCCTAAACCCCATGAACCTAGTGAGGTTAACGGACCGTGGCGAGGCAACACCTTATTAGCTGGGGTTTGCCCATCTTGAGGCAGGCGGTATCTGCCCAGTGGGGTGCAATGACCCCCTCCTGCCATCGGAAGCAACCCCTGGCATCACGCTCTTCGCCAATCGAGCAGAAGACTTAAAACCAGCAGACTGTCGCTTCCCGTGTTAGTTTGATGCTGTGAGGCGAGGCTGGAGTGTCCTCTCCATGGCGCAAAGCCTGGGGCAGTTCGATTTGGAGGAGAAGCTGTTCCCCATGCAGCAGGTCCTCCCCTCTCCACGTTGTCGAAAATTTTTCAGTGGAAAGGCAAACACCAATATGCTTTGTTCCTGCACCGTCGCAGGCTCTGCCAGAATGAGGTTGAAGTCAACAACGAACTGCCTTAGGGGCTCCAACTCTGTATTTTTCCTTGAGGTTGACTCCTGAGGCCTTTCCTAAAAGTGGGTATGGCCGCGAGGCAGCGGAGTTTTGAAATCAGGGGTTTCCTTTCCCTTGTAGCAGTAGCCTGTAGCAGCTGTCTAACTCCCAGATACATATTTACTGCTAAGTAAACACGGGCACTAGTGTGAAATATACCACTGCCCATTTCTTTCTGCTTCTTCCGAGGATCGAACCCGTGCCCTTTGGACTACGATCCCAGAGCGCTGTCCACTCAGCCGCAAGACCCAACAGGACTAATTGCATATGCACCTAGTAGTGCTTGCGGGGGTTGAGCTTTGGTTCTTTCGCCCCGCCTCTCCACTGTCAATCAACTGGTGTTCAGATTCCTGAGTCTACTGGGCTCTTATTAAATCTACATTTGAAACTATGTATGGAGTTTGCCTTCACCACATCACTTCCTAATGCATTCCCTCTGTTAATTACTCTGACTACCCTAATTTTTTTCTAATGTCATCTGATGCTTATTTGGGTACTAAGTTTCAACCTATTTCCCCTTGTCCGTGTTTCACCCGTGCTAAATATTTTGTCTTTGTCCATCCTGTCAATTCCCCTGAGAATTTTGTAGGTAGTTATCAGATCTCCCTTTACTCCTATGTTTTCCAGGGATGTAAGATTTAGCTCCCTGAGCATTTTCCTCGTAACTCATTCCTCTCAGTTCTGGAACGAGCCTGGTGGCATACCTCTGAATCTTCTATAACTTTGTTTTGTGTTTAACTAGGTATGGACACCAGGCTGGAGCTGCATACTCCTGGATTGGTCTGACATCAGTGGTATACAAGGTCCTGAACGATTCCTTACACAAGTTTCTAAAGGCAGTTCTTATGTTGGCCAGTCTAATATATGCTGCTGATGATATCCATTCGGTGTGGACTTCTGGGAAGAGGTTCGGTGTGATATCCACCCTCCAGATCTTTCTCTCTATTTGACTCTTGCAGGATATCACCTCCCAGATGGTACATTGTGTTCAGCCTTCTGCTTACTTCATCTAATTTCACTACTTTACACTTTCCTGAGTTGAACTTTAGTAGCCATTTTCTAGACTATTCCTCCAGTTTGTCCAGGTCGCCCTGTAGTCTCTGTCTATCTTCATCTGTCTTTATTCTTCTCATAAATGTTTTCGTCATCAGCAAACATTGAGAGGAACGAGTCTATACCCTCTGGAAGATCGTTTACATATATCAGAAACAGGATGGGTCCAAGTATAGAGCCCTGTGGGACTCTGCTGGTGACATCTCGCCACTCTGATGTCTTCCCCCTCACAGTTACTCGCTGTTTCTCATTGCTTAAATACTCTCTTATCCACTGGAGCACCTTACGTTTTACTCTTGTTTGTTGCTCCAACTATTGTAACGGCCTTTTATAGGGTACTGTGTCAAAGGCTTTCTAATAGTCCAAGGAAATGCGTCTGCCCACCCCTCTCTTTCTTGCCTAATTTTTATTACATGGTCATTGGTCATATCAAGTCTGTCAGACATGTTTTACCATCCTGAACCCAGGCTGGTGGTGTTACAAAGCAATTTCCCTCCAGATGCTCTATGAGCCTTTTCCTCATGCAGCCATACCCACTTTTCCCCTCCTTCTCCGTCACCTTGCATGGTATGCAAGTTAGGGAAACTGGCCTGTAGTTCAGTGCCTCTTGCCTGTCACCATTTTTATAAATTGGGACCACGTTGGCTGTCTTCCAGCTCTCTGGTAGGTCTCCTGTTTCCAGTGACCTGTTATACACCATAGAGAGTGGCACACTTAGTGCCTCTGCACATTCTTTTAGTATCCACAGTGAGATTCTGTCAGGCCCAACAGCCTTTGTCACATTCAGCTCCAACAGCTGACCACATCACTTTTGACCTCATCACTGGTGAGCTCAAATTCCTCCAAGGTTGTTTGGTTTGCCTTCTCCTCGTTTAGTGCAAGGGCTTCTCCTTGTTCTATTGTGAAGACCTTCTGGAATCTCTTGTTGAGTTTTTTGCACACCTCCTTGTCAGTCTCTGTGTATCTCTTCTCCCATTTTCTCAGTTTCAACTCTTGTTCCTTCACTGCTGTTTTCCTCCTGATGTGGCTGTGGAGCAGTTTTGGTTGGGTCTTACCTTTACTTAGCTTAGCATAGCCTGACAGCTGGGTGGACAGCGCTTCTGATACGTAGTCCTGAGGTTCCGGGTTTGATCTCCGGTGGATCAAGAAACAAATGAGCAAAATGTTCTTTCACCCTGGTGCCCCTGTTACCTAGCAGTAAATAGGTACCTAGGGGTTTGACAGCCACTACGGGCTGCTTCCTGGGGGTGTGTAACAAAAAGGAGGCCTGGCCGAGGACCGGGCCGTGGGGACACTAAACCACAAAATGAAATCAATTATCTCAAGATATCCTACTCGCGATGTCATTTTCATATTGTGTCTCTGCTACTCTCCTCACTTTGAGGTAATCATTCCAGGCCTTCTGGTATCTCTCCCTGTTCTCTGGTGTTCTGTTATTTCTGTAGTTTCTCCAGGTTCGGTCATTTAATCTTTTCCTTTCCAGTCCCATCCTTGGATAAGTTATCCCTACCTCCACCACATTCTCGAATGTCAATACACTGTGGTACTCCCTCATCCAATGGAGTACCTTCCCTTCACTCCTGCCTGCATCTCCAGCTTTTGCACTAGTCTCTTGTGTGGTACTGTGTCAAAGGCTTTCTGGCAATCCAAAAATATGCAGTCTGCCCACCCTTCTCTTTCTTGTCTGATTTTTGTTGCCTGATCGTAGAATTTACTTAATCCTGTGAGGCATGACTTGCCATCCCATGAACCCATGTTGGTGTTGTGTCACAAAATTCCTTCGCTCCAGATGTTCCGCTTGTTTTCTTCGCACAATCTTCTCCATCAGCTTGCATGGTATGCAGGTTAGGCGGTATTTCACTGGCCTGTAGTTCAGTGCCTCCTGTCTATCCCCCTTCTTGTATATCAGGACTACATTTGCCGTTTTCCAAATGTTTGGCAGTTTACCTGTTACCAGTGTAACCCCATGGGTATACACCATGGAGAGTGGCAGGCACAGTGCTTCTGCTCCTTCCTTTAGTATCCATGGTGATATTCCATCCGGGCCTATAGCCTTTGTCACATCCAACTCTAGCAAAAGCTTCCCTACTTACCCAGTGGTAATCCCAAACTCTTATAGTGGTGCCTGGTTAACTATTCCTTCTCTTATCTCTGAAACTTCTTCCTGCTCTAATGTGAAGAGCTGGAATTTCTTATTGAGTTCCTCTCACACTTGTCGTTTGTAGTGAATCTGTCTGCCCCTATACTCGGTTTCATTACCTGTTCCTTCACTGTTGTTTTTCTCCTGATATGGTTGTGCAGCAATTTAGGTTGAGTTTTTGCAATGCTTGCTATGTCGTTTTCTTATTGCCCTTCTGCCTCTCTTCTTACCTTGACGTATTCATTCTTGGCACTCTAGTATCCTTCCCTACTCTCTAGTGTCCTGTTATTTCTATAGTTTATCCATGCCCTTTTACTCAGTTGCTTTGCTAGCTTACATCTCTGATTAAACCATGGGGTTTCTCGTCTGCATTTATTTTGTCTGCACTTGTCTGCTGCCTCCTTACACTTCTGTGTGATGTATTTCATCATATCTTGGCCCGTCATTCCAATGAACTCTGTTTCCTATGTTATATCTATTAGGAAGTTTTTTATCTACACATAGTTTCCCTTACGGAATGTTTGTTTTCAGGTCCCATCCTTGAGTACATTAACTCTTCTTCGACCAGATACTCAAATGTCAGTACACGGTGATCGCTCATTCCTACTGGGGCTTCGAAGCCGATTTCCCTTATGTAGGAGTCGCTCAGAGTGAAGACTAAGTCGAGTTTCGCTGGTTCGTCGTTTCCCCTCATTCTTGAGTGTTTCCTGACATGCTAGCTTAAAAGGTTTTTTGTTGCTACCTCCAATAGTTTATCTCTCCATGTTCCCTCTCCTCCATGCGGTTGTTTGTTATCCCAATCAATCCTTATGTGATTGAAGTCCCCCATGATGAGCAGATGGGATCAAATTCTACAGGTAGCGGAGGCTGCCCTCTCAATTATAGTGTTAACTGCCATGTTGTTTCTGTCATACTCTTGCCTGGGTCTTCTGTCATTTGGTGGAGGGTTATATATCACTGCTACTACTACTCTTCGTCCTCCCATCGTCATGGTGCCTGTTATGTAGACTCAGAACCCCTCGTAGCCCGGGATAGCCTTTTCCTTGAAACTCCATTACTTTCTCATGAGAAGGGCCACTCTGCCTCCTCCCCTACCCTCCTTCCCTCTCTTTCCTTATTACAGTGTAGGCCTGGGGAAACATTGCAATCGTTATGATTCCTGAGAGTTTTGTTTCTGTGAGTCCAATTACATCCGGGTTTACTTCTTGTACACTTTCCCTAGGTTCACTTGCCTTGCTTGTAATTCCATCTATGTTCGAGTACATCACCTTGAAGCTGACTCTTTTCTGTCCATCCACAGTTTGTTGATTCCACTGGAGTAGGTAAACATGGAGGGTCCGGGATGGGGAGGGGGGGGAAGGTGGGATGACCTGGCTTGTGAGGGGGCTGGGAGGAACTGGTGTGGAGAGGCTGAGAGCGAAGGGAGGGCTTGGGGCTGGGGGAGAAGGGAGGGTAAGAGGGTGGGGGAGAAGGAAGGGCTTAGGAGGTGGAGGTGTAGGGAGGGCTTAGGGGGGTGGGGAAGAAGGGAGGGCTTGGGGGGTGGGTGAATGTGTGTGTGTGAGTGTGTGAGTGTAATTACCTAAATGTAGTTACAGAATGAGAACTACGCTCGTGGTGTCCCGTCTTCCCAGTACTCTTTGTCATATAACACTCTGATACTACTGAGAATATTGCAAATAATAATATGGAGAACCTCCACTAACCTTTTCCCGTTATGGCAACACTCACCACCCTGACTTAACGAGCATTACGCCCTAACTACCGAACTACTCAGCGCAATCTCCATGTTATTTGGAACTAATTCCAAATTACATTTAAATGTTCTACTGGGTTTGGTGTAGAGGAAGTGTGAGGGGCAGTGAACAATGTTCTCTGGTGGGGTAGTTGGTGTTATTATGCGCCCGCTGTCAAGGGCAGTGAACAATGTTCTCTGGTGGGGTAGTTGGTGTTATTATGCGCCCGCTGTCAAGGGCAGTGAACAATGTTCTCTGGTGGGGTAGTTGGTGTTATTATGCGCCCGCTGTCAAGGGCAGTGAACAATGTTCTCTGGTGGGGTAGTTGGTGTTATTATGCGCCCGCTGTCAAGGGCAGTGAACAATGTTCTCTGGTGTGGGAGTTGGTGTTATTATGCGCCCGCTGTCAAGGGCAGTGAACAATGTTCTCTGGTGTGGGAGTTGGTGTTATTATGCACCCGCTGTCAAGGGCAGTGAACAATGTTCTCTGGTGTGGGAGTTGGTGTTATTATGCGCCCGCTGTCAAGGGCAGTGAACAATGTTCTCTGGTGGGGGAGTTGGTGTTATTATGCGCCCGCTGTCAAGGGCAGTGAACAATGTTCTCTGGTGGGGGAGTTGGTGTTATTATGCGCCCGCTGTCAAGGCTCTAGCCACACTCATTATTAATTACTGACCAATTACCTCCCAGATAATTAACTCAGGTGACGAGGAATGACGGGGAAGGGGAGGGGAGGGGAGGGGTGGGGAGGGGAGGGGAGGGGAGGGGAGGGGAGGGGAGGGGAGGGAGGGGGAGTGATAAAGGGGTAAGGGGAGGAAAGAGGGGAGGATAAAAGGGTAAGGGGAGGTTTGAAGGGGTGCCTTTAGGGTGAGAGAGTGTCAGCAGTATACACTGTGAAGGTTATCTTGAGGTTATCTTGAGATGATTTCGGGGCTTTAGTGTCCCCGCGGCCCGGTCCTCGACCAGGCCTCCACCCCCAGGAAGCAGCTCGTGACAGATGACTAACACCCAGGTACCTATTTTACTGCTAGGCAACAGGGGCATAGGGTGAAAGAATCTCTGCCCATTGTTTCTCGCCGGCGGCCGGCATCGAACTTGGGACCACGGGATCACAAGTCCAGCGTGCTGTCCGCTCGGCTGACCGGCTCCCCAGGTGTTCATAACTGTTGCAGACATACAGCGACACAAGGCTGTTACCTTAACTACCATTACCACCGTTACCTTAACTACCATTACCACCGTTACCTTAACTACCATTACCACCGATACCTTAACTACCATTACCACTGTTACCTTAACTACCATTACCACCGTTACCTTAACTACCATTACCATTGTTACCTTAACTACCATTACCACTGTTACCTTAACTTCCATTACCACTGTTACCTTAACTACCATTACCACCGTTACCTTAACTACCATTACCACCGTTACCTTAACTACCATTACCACCGTTACCTTAACTACCATTACCACTGTTACCTTAACTACCATTACCACCGTTACCTTAACTACCATTACCACTGTTACCTTAACTACCATTACCACTGTTACCTTAACTTCCATTACCACTGTTACCTTAACTACCATTACCACCGTTACCTTAACTACCATTACCACCGTTACCTTAACTACCATTACCACCGTTACCTTAACTACCATTACCACTGTTACCTTAACTACCATTACCACTGTTACCTTAACTTCCATTACCACTGTTACCTTAACTACCATTACCACCGTTACCTTAACTACCATTACCACTGTTACCTTAACTACCATTACCACTGTTACCTTAACTACCATTACCACCGTTACCTTAACTACCATTACCACTGTTACCTTAACTACCATTACCACTGTTACCTTAACTTCCATTACCACTGTTACCTTAACTACCATTACCACCGTTACCTTAACTACCATTACCACCGTTACCTTAACTACCATTACCACCGTTACCTTAACTACCATTACCACTGTTACCTTAACTTCCATTACCACTGTTACCTTAACTACCATTACCACCGTTACCTTAACTACCATTACCACTGTTACCTTAACTACCATTACCACTGTTACCTTAACTACCATTACCACTGTTACCTTAACTACCATTACCACTGTTACCTTAACTACCATTACCACCGTTACCTTAACTACCATTACCACTGTTACCAATGAGAGAGAGAGAGTAGGTTTGTGTGTTTAAGTACGAACGTACGTGTGAGTACGTTTGTTAGTGTGTCAGTGTACGTGGTGCATGCACGTGTGTCAGTGTACGTGGTGCGTGCACGTGTATCAGTGTACGTGGTGCATGCACGTGTGTCAGTGTACGTGGTGCATGCACGTGTGTCAGTGTACGTGGTGCGTGCACGTGTGTCAGTGTACGTGGTGCGTACACGTGTGTCAGTGTACGTGGTGCATGCACGTGTGTCAGTGTACGTGGTGCATGCACGTGTGTCAGTGTACGTGGTGCGTGCACGTGTGTCAGTGTACTTGGTGCATGCACGTGTGTCAGTGTACGTGGTGCGTGCACGTGTCAGTGTACGTGGTGCTACACGTGTGTCAGTGTACGTGGTGCGTGCACGTGTGTCAGTGTACGTGGTGCGTGCACGTGTGTCAGTGTACGTGGTGCGTGCACGTGTGTCAGTGTACGTGGTGCGTGCACGTGTGTCAGTGTACGTGGTGCTACACGTGTGTCAGTGTACGTGGTGCGTGCACGTGTGTCAGTGTACGTGGTGCGTGCACGTGTGTCAGTGTACGTGGTGCATGCACGTGTGTCAGTGTACGTGGTGCGTGCACGTGTGTCAGTGTACGTGGTGCTACACGTGTGTCAGTGCACGTGGTGCTGCACGTGTCAGTGCACGTGGAGCATGCACGTGTGTCAGTGCACGTGGTGCATGCACGTGTGTCAGTGTACGTGGTGCGTGCACGTGTCAGTGTACGTGGTGCTACACGTGTGTCAGTGTACGTGGTGCGTGCACGTGTGTCAGTGTACGTGGTGCGTGCACGTGTGTCAGTGTACGTGGTGCGTGCACGTGTGTCAGTGTACGTGGTGCTACACGTGTGTCAGTGTACGTGGTGCTACACGTGTGTCAGTGTACGTGGTGCGTGCACGTGTGTCAGTGTACGTGGTGCGTGCACGTGTGTCAGTGTACGTGGTGCATGCACGTGTGTCAGTGTACGTGGTGCGTGCACGTGTGTCAGTGTACGTGGTGCTTCACGTGTGTCAGTGCACGTGGTGCTGCACGTGTCAGTGCACGTGGAGCATGCACGTGTGTCAGTGCACGTGGTGCATGCACGTGTGTCAGTGTACGTGGTGCATGCACGTGTGTCAGTGTACGTGGTGCTACACGTGTGTCAGTGTACGTGGTGCGTGCACGTGTGTCAGTGTACGTGGTGCATGCACGTGTGTCAGTGTACGTGGTGCTACACGTGTGTCAGTGTACGTGGTGCGTGCACGTGTGTCAGTGCACGTGGTGCGTGCACGTGTGTCAGTGTACGTGGTGCTACACGTGTGTCAGTGTACGTGGAACGTGCACGTGTGTCAGTGTACGTGGTGCGTGCACGTGTGTCAGTGTACGTGGTGCATGCACGTGTATCAGTGTACGTGGTGCGTGCACGTGTGTCAGTGTACGTGGTGCTACACGTGTGTCAGTGCACGTGGTGCTGCACGTGTCAGTGCACGTGTCAGTGCACGTGGAGCATGGACGTGTGTCAGTGCACGTGGTGCATGCACGTGTGTCAGTGTACGTGGTGCATGCACGTGTGTCAGTGTACGTGGTGCTACACGTGTGTCAGTGTACGTGGTGGGTGCACGTGTGTCAGTGCACGTGGTGCTGCACGTGTGTCAGTGCACGTGGTGCATGCACGTGTGTCAGTGCACGTGGTGCTGCACGTGTGTCAGTGCACGTGGTGCTGCACGTGTGTCAGTGCACGTGGGGCATGCACGTGTGTCAGTGTACGTGGTGCTACACGTGTGTCAGTGCACGTGGGGCATGCACGTGTGTCAGTGCACGTGGTGCTGCACGTGTGTCAGTGCACGTGGGGCATGCACGTGTGGGCATTAACTGCAACAAATCAAATACGTTGTGCTCACCTGAACACATATAAGCCTTCACAATTAACTATAATATTTACTCACCTGTAATATCTCTCTTAATTAAAACTCTCTCAGCTCATTGTCATCAACGTGATCCATTTACGAGACAACATATTAGGAAGTTGTAAATATTTACCAACTAAATATTTGTCTCTAATATGTGCCATATATGTACCAGGTTGTCACTTGAGCGGCACCTGTGGCACCTGCCACTCCGGCCTAGCCCTTGAGTGCCAAACACTCTGCTCACAATCATAGTTAAATTGACACTTTTGTTGTAATTATCGTTTATTTAACAACCTAGGTCAACATTTTCTTGAGAAAAAAGGAGTTCTTGGTGATCTGTGGCGGTAGACAGTTGTAACCCACAACCCAAAATTTTGGTCTTTTTAACGGAGTTTACTACACTTTCTGTCAACCAACGTCCCGAACGTTTATGGGATGTGATACGTTGTTTGACGTATCTGTATTAACAGTTTTTTTGTCAGAGTGATAAACGTTGTCAGGGGGAAGAGGAGAGATTTGCCTCGTTACCTGAGCAACGACTGCCACGCCCCACACTTTGTGAGTAATCCGGAAATAACACATCCATATAGAGTTGAATTTAGAGTTCGGCTTTTGCTCAAGATTCACTCTCACACCCTCACTCTCACTCACTCACTCTCTCTGTCTGTCTCTCTCTCTCTCTCTCTCTGTCTCTGTCTCTGTCTCTTTCTCTTTCTCTTTCTCTTTCTCTCTCTGTCTCTCTCTCTCTCTCTCTCTCTCTCTCTCTCTCTCTCTCTCTCTCTCTCTCTCTCTCTCTCTCTCTGTCTCTGTCTCTTTCTCTTTCTCTTTCTCTTTTCTCTCTCTCTCTCTCTCTCTCTCTCTCTCTCTCTCTCTCTCTCTCTCTCTCTCTCTCTCTCTCTCTCTCTCTCTCTCTCTCTCTCTCTCTCTCTCTCTCTCCCTCTCCCACTCTTTCTTTCATCGTACAAACAATAAGCCAGCGGCTGTTATTCAAGTAGACAGTTGTAAGCACAGGTTCAGCCATGACGGTGTGTACTCAGCTAGTTGTGCTTGCGGGGGTTGAGCTCTGGTTCTTTGGTCCCGCCCCTGAACTGTCAATCAACTAATGTACAGGTTCCTGAGCCTACTGGGTTCTATCATATCTACACTTGAAGTTGTGTATGGAGTCAGCCTCCACCACATCACTTCCTAATGCATTCCATTTGCCAACCACTTTGACACTGAAAAAAATTCCAAAGTCTCTATGGCTCGTTTGGGCACTCAATTTCCACCTGTGTCTCCTAGTGTGTGTGTCCCTGGGGTTAAATAGTCTGTCTTTATCTACCCTTTCAATTACTTTGAGAATCTTGAATGTGGTGATCATGTCCCCCCCCTAACTCTTCTGTCTCGCAGTAACGTGAGGTTTAATTCCCGTATTCTCTTCTCGTAGCTCATACCTCTCAGCTCGGGTACTAGTCTGGTGGCAAATCTTTGAACCTTTTCCAGTTAAGTCTTATGCTTGATTTGATATGGACTCGATGCTGGAGCCGCATATTCCAGGATTGGTCTGACATATGTGGTATACAAAGTTCTGAAAGATTCCTTAAACAAGTTTCTAAAGTCCGTTCTTATGTTGGGCAACCTTGCATATGCCGCTGATGTTATCCTCTTGATGTGGGCTTCAGGGGACAGGTCTGGCGTGATATCAACCCCCAGGCCACCTACATCTATCTTCATTACATTACATTTAATTGAGTTAAACTCTAATAACCATTTGTTCGACCATTCCTGCAGCTTGTCCAGGTCTTCTTGAAGCCTCAAGCTGTCCTCCTCTGTCTTAATCCTTCTCATAATTTTGGCGTCGTCAGCAAACATTGAGAGGAATGAGTCTATACCCTCTGGGAGATCATTTACGTATATCGGAAACTGGATAGGTCCGAGTACAGAGCCCTGTGGGACTCCACTGGTGACTTCACGCCAATCGAAGGTCTCACCCCTCACTGTAACTCTCTGCTTCCTATTGCCTAGGTACTTCCTTATCCACTGGAGCGCCCTACCAGTTACTCCTGCCTGTTTCTCCAGCTTATGCATCAACCTTTTATGGGGTACAGAGTCAAAGGTTTTCCGACAGTCCAAAAAAATGCAGTCCGCCCATCCTTCTCTATCTTGCTTAATCTTTGTCACCTGATCGTAGAATTCTATCAAGCCTGTAAGGCAAGATTTACCCTCCCTGAACCCATGTTGATGGGTTGTCACGAAGTCTCTTCTCTCCAGATGTGTTACTAGGTTTTTTCTCACGATCTTCTCCGTCACCTTGCATGGTATATAAGTTAAGGACATTGGCCTGTAGTTCAGTGCCTCTTGTCTGTCGCCCTTTTTGTATATTGGGACCACGTTCGCTGTCTTCCATATTTCTGGTAGGACTCCCGTGTCCAGTGACCTACTATACACTATGGAGAGTGGCAAGCAAAGTGCCTATGCACACTCTTTCAGTACCCCATGGTGAAATCCTGTCTGGACCAACAGCCTTTCTAACATCCAGATCCAGCAGGTGTCTCTTGACCTCATATCTCGTAATTTGGAACCCTTCCAAGGCCACCTGGTTACTGCCACCTCTCCTAGCACAGTGACCTCACCTTGTTCTATTGTGAAGACCTCCTGGAACCTCTTGTTGAGTTATTCACACACCTCTTTGTCATTCTCTGTGTACCTGTCCTCACCCGTTCTAAGTTTCATCACCTGTTTCTTCACTGTTGTTTTTCTCCTGATGTGACTGTCGAGTAGATATGGTTCGATCTTAGTTTTATTAGCAATATCATTTTCATACTTTTTCTCAGCTTCTCTTCTCACACTAACATACTCTTTCCTGGTTCTCTGGTATCTCTCTCTCTACTTTCTGGTGTTCTCTTATTACGAACTTCCTCCACGCCCTTATGTTCAGTCCCTTTGCTTCCATTCATGCCCTACTAAACCATGGATTCTTCTTTTACTTCTCGTTTTTTTCCTGTCGGCTGGGATAAACCTGTTTACTGCCTCCTGACACTTTTGTGTGACATAACCCATCATGTCTTGGACAGACTTAGTTCTGAGGTCTGTGTCCCATGGTATATCCCATAGGAAATTTCTCATCTCCTCGTAATTTCCCTTCGGTATGCCAGCCTTTTGTTTCGTGGTTCTTTTGTGGGGGAGCGATAAATCCTAGCTCTACCAGGTACTCAAAGATCAATACACTGTGATCACTCATTCCCAAGGGCGCTTCCATCTTAACCTCCCTTATATCCCATTCATTTAGGGTGAATATCGGATCAAGCATACCTGGTTCATCTTCCCCTCTCATTCTTGTCGGTTCCTTGATATGTGTGTGGGGAGGAGTGTGTGCGTGTGTGTACTCACCTAGTTGTACTCACTTAACTGAGCTTGCGGGGGTTGAGCTCTGGTTCTTTGGTCCCGCCTCTCTACTGTCAATCAACTGGTGTACAGATTCCTGAGCCTACTGGGCTCTATCATATCTACATTTGAAACCTGTGTATGGAGTCAGCCTCCACCACATCACTGCCTAATGCATTCCATCTGTTAACTGTTCTGACATTGAAAAAGTTCTTTCTAACGTCACTGTGGCTCATTTGGGTACTCATTTTCCATCTGAGTCCCTTTGTTCGCATACCACATGTTAAACAGTTTATCCTTATCTACCATGTCAATTCCTCTGAGAATTTTGTAGGTAGTGATCATGTCTCCCCTTACTCTTCTCCCATTGGGAGACGTGAGAAGAGTAAGAGGAGTCTTCCAGCGACGTGAGGTGCATTTCCCGCAGCCTTTCCTCGTAACTCATGCCTCTTAGTTCTGGGACTAGTCTAGTGGCATACCTCTGAACTTTTTCCAGCTTCGTCTTGTTCTTGACAAGGTACGGGCTCCATGCTGGGGCCGCATACTCCAGGATTGGCCTTACATATGTGGTATACAAGGTTCTGAATGATTCCTTATACAGATTCCTAAAGGCTGTTCTGAAGTTAGCCAGCCTCGCATACGCCGCAGATGTTATTCTTTTGATGTGGGCTTCAGGAGACAGGTTTGGCGTGATATCAACTCCTAGATCTTTCTCTCCCTCTCTGTTTAATGAAGAACTTCATTTCCCATTCTGTATCCTGTGTCTGGCCTCCTGTTTCCACTGCCTAGCTTCATTACCTTACATTTACTCGGGTTGAACTTTAGTAGCCACTTGTTGGATCATTCATTCTGTTTGTCTAGGTCATTTTGTAGCCTCCTACTATCTTCCTCTGTCTTAATCCTCATCATAATTTTTGCATCATCAGCAAACAAAGAGAGGAACGACTCTATACCCTTTGGGAGATCATTTATATTTAACAGAAACAGTATAGGTCCAAGGACTGAACCCTGCGGGACTCCACTTGTGACGTCTCGCCAATCTGATACCTCACCCCTTACAGTGACTCGCTGTCTTCCGTTGCTTGGGTACTCCCTTATGCAATGGAGTACCTTCCCTTTCACTCTTGCCTGCATCTCCAGCTTAAGCACTAGCATCTTGTGGTGCTATGTCAAAAGTTTTCTAGCAATCTAAAAATATGCAGTCTGCCCAACCCTCTCTTTCTTGCCTGATTTTTGTTGCCTGGTCGTAGAATTCAATTAATCCTGCGAGGCATGACTTGCCATCCCTGAACCCATGTTGATGCTGTGTTACAAAGTTCTTCCTCTCTAGATGTTCCACTAGTTTATTTCGCACAATCTTCTCCATCAGCTTGCTTGGTATGCAGGTTAGGGACACTGGCCTGTTGTTCAGTGCCTCCTGTCTATCCCCATTCTTGTATACCAGGATTATATTAGCCATCTTCCAAATTTTTGACAGTTCACCTGTTACTAGTGATTTGTTATACACCATGGCGAGTGGCTGGCGCAGAGCTTCTGCTCCTTCCTTTAGTATCCAAGGGGAAATTCCATCCAGGCTTGTAGCCTTTGTCACATTCAACTCTAGCAGATGTTTCCTGATGTCCCCACTGGTAATCACAAACTCATCTAGTGGTGTTTGATTAGATATTCCCTCTCTTATCTCTGGGACTTCCCCTTACTCTACTGTAAAGACCTGGAATTTCTTATTGAGTTTCTCGCACAATTCCTTGTCGATTGTAGTGAATTTGTCTGCCTTTATTCTCAGTTTCATTACCTGTTCCTTCATTGTTTTTCTCCTGATGTGGCTGTGCAGCAATTTAGGCTGAGTCTTTGCCTTGTTTGCTATGTCATTTTCGTATTGCACTTCTGCCTCTCTTCTCACCTTGACGTATTCATTACTGGCACTCTGGTATCTTTCTCTGCTCTCAAGTGTCCTGTTATTCCTATAGTTTCTCAACGCCCTTGTACTTACTTGCTTTGCTATCTTACATCTCTGATTAAACCTTAGATTTCTCGTCTGCATTTAATTTATTATCTTTTGGACTGGGACAAACTTGTCTGCTGCCTCCTTACACTTCTGGGTGATGTGGTCCATCATGTCTTGGGCCGTCTTTCCTCGGAGCTCTGTTTCCCATGTGTCTCTGTGAGTGGGCGGAAGTGTGCGTGTGTGGGGAGGTGTGTGGGTGGGGGGAGGTGTGTGGGTGTGGGGAGGAGTACTCACCTAGTTTTACTCACCTAGTTGTACTCACCTAAAGGTGCTTGCAAGGGTTGAACTCTGGCTCTTTGGTCCTGCCTCTCAACCGTCAATCAACTGGTGTATAGGTTCCTGAGCCTACTGGGCTCTATCATGTCTACACGTGAAACTGAGTATGAAGTCAACCTCCACCACATCACTGCCTAATGCATTCCATTTGTTAACTACTCTGACACTCAACAAATTCTTTCTAACGTCTCTGTGGCTCATCTGGGTACTAAGTTTCCACCTGTGTCCCCTTTGTTCATGTACCACCCGTGCTAAAGAGTTTCTCTTTTTCCACCCTGTCAATTCCCCTGAGAATTTTGTAGGTGGTTATCATGTCTACCCTTACTCTGCTATTTTCCAGGGATGTGAGGTAAGGCTCCCTTAGCCTTTCCTCGTAGCTCATACCTCTCAGTTCCGGGACCAGTCTGGTGCATACCTCTGAACCTTCTGAACCCTTTGAACCTAAGATTGTGTGATGATTCTCTATGGTGTGTGTGTGAGGGGGGGGGAGGAGTGTGTGTGTATGTGTACTCACCTAGTTGTACTCACCTAGTTGTGCTTGTGCGGGGTTGAGCTCTGGGTTTTGGTCCCGCCTCTCAAACATCGATCAACTGGTGTACAGATTCCTGAGCCTACTGGGCTCTATCATATCTATATTTGAAACTGTGTATGGAGTCAGCCTCCACCACATCACTGCCTAATGCATTCCACTTGTTAACTACTCTGACACTGAAAAAGTTCTTTCTAACGTCCCAGTGGCTCATTTGGGTACTCAGTCTCCTCCTCGAGTTCTTTAACCCTTCTTCAACCAGATACTCAAACGTCAGTACACTGTGGTCGCTCATTCCTACCAGAGCCTCGAACCCGATATCCCTTATGTCGGAGTCGTTCAAAGTGAAGACCAGGTCAAGTCTCGCTGGTTCGTCGTTTCCTCTTATTCTTGTGGGTTCCCCTGACATGCTGGGTTAAGAAGTTTCTTGTCGCCACCTCCAATAGTTTAGCTCTCCATGTATCCTCACATACATGCAGTTTCTTGTTCTCCCAGTCAATCCTTCCGTGATTGAAGTCGCCCATGATGAGCAGGTGGGATCTATTTCTACAGGCAGCAGAGGCTGCCCTATCAATTATAGTGTTAACTGCCATGTTGTTGTTGTCATACTCTTGCCTGGGTCTTCTGTCATTTTGTGGAGGGTTGTATATTACTGCTACTACTATTCTTGGTCCTCCCATTGTCATGGTGCCTGCTATGTAGTCTCTGAATCCTTCGCAGCCTGGGATAGCCATCTCCTTGAAAATCCATTCCTTTCTCATGAGTAGAGCCACTCCGCCTCCTCCCCTACCTTCCCTCTCTTTCCTTATTACTGTGTAGTACTGGGGAAACACAGCATTCATTATGATTTCTGAGAGTTTTATTTCTGTGAGTCCCATTACATCTGGGTTCACTTTTTGTGCCATTTCCCTAAGTTCACTTGCCTCTCTTGTAATCCCATCTATGTTCTAGTACATCACCCTGAAACTGACTCTCTTCCGTCATTCTTCAATTTCAGCTGACTCCCCTGAAGCAGGGAAACTGGGAGGGCCTAGGAAGGGGGGCCAGGGGGGTCTAGTGCGAGGAGGGTGGTGGAGGAGGAAGGGCTTGGTCCCTATAGGCCTCTATAATGCAACCAGGTGATGTTAGCACCCAGGACTCTATAGTGCAACCAGGTGCTCTTGGCATCATGGTCCCTATAGTGCCACCAGATGATGTTAGCATTCAGGTCTCTATAGTGCCATCATATGATATTAGCTTACAGGTCTCTATAGTGCCACCAGGTAATATTATCTGGTGGCTCTTACTCCTATTTTTAACCACCCAATCCCACTCATATACATGTACAACCCACGCTTGAAACAATCGAGGGACCCGACCTCCACCACGTTACGTGGTAATTGGTTCCACAAATCAACAACCCTGTTACCGAACAAGTATTTATCCAGGTCTTTCCTAAATCTAAACTTATCAAATATATATGCATGGTTTCGTGTTCTGTCTTGTGTTGATACTTTTAATACCCTGTTAATATCCCCTTTGTTATGTTCATTCATCCACTTGTAAACATCTATCAAGTCACCCCTAACTTTTCGCCTTTCCAGTGAATGCAATGCAAGATTTGTTAATCTTCCCTCACATGACAGGTTTCTAATTTGGGGAATTAACTTTGTCATCCTACGCTGGACACGTTCAAGTGAATTTATATCCATTCTACAGAACGGTGACCAAAACTGAACTGCATAATCTAAATGGGGCCTAACCAGAGCAAGATATAGCTGAAGAACCACACCAGGTGTCTTGTTACTAACGCTGCGATTAATAAATCCCAGTGTACTATTTGCCTTATTATGACCATTCATGCAATGATTTTTGGTTTTAAATTCTTACTAATTATAACTCCTAGATCCTTTTCGCAATCCGACTTCGCAATCTCAACACCATCTAGCTCGTATCTTGTAACTCTATCATCATTACGTGGCCTCAAAACCTTACATTTGTCAGAATTAAGCTGCATCTGCCAATCTTTTGACCATTTCAAAACCCTTTTTAGATCGTCTTGAAGTGATAGTGAGTCTTTTTCCGTGTATATTTTCTTCCCGATTCCCGATATCATCAGCAAATTTTTGTATCATCGGTAAATTTGCAAGTATTGCTGCTCAAACCTGAATCTAAATCATATATATATATATATATATATATATATATATATATATATATATATATATATATATATATATATATATATATATATATATATATATATATATATATATATATATAATGCATATATAGATATTAGTATATTTTGGTAGCAGTCTTTCTTGTAAACATATATTATTAAATATGACCGAAAAAGTAAGATAAATAATTCTTTTACACGAATTTTCTCAATATTTCTTATGTTTCTTTTCACTGTCGATGGTAATTGAAAATTCAATTCTCCAAAATTCATTTTTATTTCTAGTCTGACGCGACACTTGAACGCGTTTCGTAATAACGTATTACATTTTCAAAGACTTTAGTTTACACACATACAACTATAACCTGCAAACACTAAACAGAGTTCTACTATGCTATCATTTAAACAGCTTTCATCTTATATACCCGCATTTGGGTGAGATGATATGTTACAACAGTTTTGGATGAGGTGAACAAAACTTTCAACACAAGACAGAACACGGTGCAATGGGTATAAATTGGGTAAATTAAAGGGAAGAATGGAAGTAACTGCAAAGAGCCTATTGGCCCATAATTCTAGATGCTTCTGTATTGGTGCGGAGTCTTGAAGTGGGTAAAATATAGTTGTGCATTAATTGGCTGTTGATTGCTGGTGTTGACTTCTTGATGTGTAGTGCCTCGCAGATGTCAAGCCGCCTGCTATCGCTGTATCTATCGATGATTTCTGTGTTGTTTGTTAAGACTTCTCTGGTGATGGTCTGGTTGTGGGAAGAGATTATATGTTCCTTAATGGAGTCCTGTTGCTTATGCATCGTTAATCGCCTGGAAAGAGATGTTGTTGTCTTGCCTATATACTGAGTTCTTTGAGGCTTACAGTCCTAAGTAGGCATTTGAAGGCATAGACGACGTTGGTCTCTTTTAAAGCGTTCTGCTTTGTGTCTGGAGAGTTTCTCAGGAGTAAGTTGGCCGTTTTTCTGGTTTTATAGTAAATCGTCAATTGTATCTTCTGATTTTTGTCTGTAGGGATAACGTTCCTATCAACAATATCTTACAGAACCCTTTCCTCCGTTTTATGAACTGTGGAAAAGAAGTTCCTGTAAAATAGTCTAATAGGGGGTACAGGTGTTGTGTTAGTTGTCTCTTCAGAGGTTGCATGGCATTTCACCTTCCTGCTTATGATGTCTTCAACGAAACCATTGGAGAAGCCGTTGTTGACTAGGACCTGCCTTACCCTACAGAGTTCTTCATCGACTTGCTTCCATCCTGAGCTGTGGCTGAGAGCACGGTCGACATAAGCGTTAACAACACTCCTCTTGTACATGTCTGGGCAGTCACTGTTGGCATTGAGGCACATTCCTATGTTTGTTTCCTTAGTGTAGACTGCAGTGTGGAAACCTCTGTCCTTTCCATGACTGTTACATCTAGAAAGGGCAGCTTCCCATCCTTCTCCATCTCGTAAGTGAAACGCAACACAGAATTCCGCTCAAATGCCTCCTTCAGCTCCTGCAGATGTCTGACATTTGGTACCTGTGTAAAAATGTCGTCAACATACCTGCAGTATATGCCCGGTTTCAAGTTCATGTCGACTAAGACCTTCTGTTCGATGGTACCCATGTAGAAGTTCGCAAACAGGACACCTAGGGGAGAACCCATGGCAACCCCCATCTACTTGCTTATACATGTGCCCATCCGGGCTCAAGAAGGGTGCCTCTTTAGTACAAGCTTGGAGTAGTTTCCTTAGAATGTTTTCTGGTATGTCAAGAGGAGTACAGGCCGGATCACGATACACTCTGTCCGCTATTATTCCGATTGTTTCATCCACAGGTACGTTGGTAAACTGTGATTCTACGTCCAACGAGGCTCTTATCCATGCGGCCCGTGTTCCCCGCAGTAAGTCAACAAATTTCTTTGGAGACTTCAGGCTGAAGGCGCAAGGGACATAAGGGGTCAGCAAGCCGTTTGAGTCGCTTTGCCAGTCTGTACGTGGGTGTGGGTATCTGGCTGATGATTGGCTGAAGTGGGTTTCCAGGCTTGTGTGTCTTGACATTTCCATACGCATACCCAGGTTTGTATTCCCCAATAGTCTTTGGCAGGTGGAGTCCGGATTTCATGGCGTTCGCAAGATTCCGCACCAATATAGAAGCATTAAGAATTATGGGCCAATAGGCCCTTTGCAGTTACTTCCATTCTCCCTTTAATTTACCCAATTTATACCCATTGCACCGTGTTCTGTCTTGTGTTGAAAGTCTGCTCTATCTTGTGTTGAAAGTTTTGTTCACCTCATCCAAAACTATTGTAACATATCACCTCACCCAAATGCGGGAATATAAGATGAAAGCTGTTTAAATGATAGCATAGTAGAACTCTGTTTAGTGTTTGCAGGTTATAGTAGTATGTGTAAACTAAAGTTTTTGAAAATGTAATAAGTTATTATGAAACGCGTTCAAGTGTCGCGTCAGACTAGAAATAAAAAATGAATTTTGGAGAACTGATTTTTCAATTACCATCGACAGTAAAAAAAACATAAGAAATATTGAGAAAATTCGTGTTAGAATTATTAATCTTACTTTTTCGGTCATATTTAATAATATATATATATATATATATATATATATATATATATATATATATATATATATATATATATATATATGTATATATATATATATATATATATATATATATATGTATATATATATATATATATATATATATATATGTATATATATATATATATATATATATATATATATGTATATATATATATATATATATATATATATATGTATATATATATATATATATATATATATATATATATATATATATATATATATATATATATATATATATATATATATATATAACTGAAAACTCACACCCCAGAAGTGACTCGAACCCATACTCCCAGAAGCAACGCAACTGGTATGTACAAGACGCCTTAATCCACTTGACCATCACGACCGGACATAATGAGGTGATAGCCGAGGCTATTTGAACCACCCCACCGCCGGCACTCGGATAGTAATCTTGGGCATAGCATTTTACCAAATCACCTCATTCTTTGGGGCACACGTGAGGAACACAAATGCGAACAAGCCTGAATGGTCCCCAGGACAATATGCAACTGAAAACTCACATCCCAGAAGTGACTCGAACCCATACTCCCAGAAGCAACGCAACTGGTATGTACAAGACGCCTTAATCCACTTGACCATCACGACCGGACATAATGAGGTGATAGCCGAGGCTATTTGAACCACCCCACCGCCGGCACTCGGAGAGTAATCTTGGGCATAGCATTTTACCAAATCACCTCATTCTTTGGGGCACACGTGAGGAACACAAATGCGAACAAGCCTGAATGGTCCCCAGGACAATATGCAACTGAAAACTCACACCCCAGAAGTGACTCGAACCCATACTCCCAGAAGCAACGCAACTGGTATGTACAAGACGCCTTAATCCACTTAACCATCACGACCGGACATAATGAGGTGATAGCCGAGGCTATTTGAACCACCCCACCGCCGGCACTCGGATAGTAATCTTGGGCATAGCATTTTACCAAATCACCTCATTCTTTGGGGCACACGTGAGGAACACAAATGCGAACAAGCCTGAATGGTCCCCAGGACAATATGCAACTGAAAACTCACACCCCAGAAGTGACTCGAACCCATACTCCCAGAAGCAACGCAACTGGTATGTACAAGACGCCTTAATCCACTTGACCATCACGACCGGACATAATGAGGTGATAGCCGAGGCAATTTGAACCACCCCACCGCCGGCACTCGGATAGTAATCTTGGGCATAGCATTTTACCAAATCACCTCATTCTTTGGGGCACACGTGAGGAACACAAATGCGAACAAGCCTGAATGGTCCCCAGGACAATATGCAACTGAAAACTCACACCCCAGAAGTGACTCGAACCCATACTCCCAGAAGCAACGCAACTGGTATGTACAAGACGCCTTAATCCACTTGACCATCACGACCGGACATAATGAGGTGATAGCCGAGGCTATTTGAACCACCCCACCGCCGGCACTCGGATAGTAATCTTGGGCATAGCATTTTACCAAATCACCTCATTCTTTGGGGCACACGTGAGGAACACAAATGCGAACAAGCCTGAATGGTCCCCAGGACAATATGCAACTGAAAACTCACACCCCAGAAGTGACTCGAACCCATACTCCCAGAAGCAACGCAACTGGTATGTACAAGACGCCTTAATCCACTTGACCATCACGACCGGACATAATGAGGTGATAGCCGAGGCTATTTGAACCACCCCACCGCCGGCAATCGGATAGTAATCTTGGGCATAGCATTTTACCAAATCACCTCATTCTTTGGGGCACACGTGAGGAACACAAATGCGAACAAGCCTGAATGGTCCCCAGGACAATATGCAACTGAAAACTCACACCCCAGAAGTGACTCGAACCCATACTCCTAGAAGCAACGCAACTGGTATGTACAAGACGCCTTAATCCACTTAACCATCACGACCGGACACAATGAGGTGATAGCCGAGGCTATTTGAACCACCCCACCGCCGGCACTCGGATAGTAATCTTGGGCATAGCATTTTACCAAATCACCTCATTCTTTGGGGCACACGTGAGGAACACAAATGCGAACAAGCCTGAATGGTCCCCAGGACAATATGCAACTGAAAACTCACACCCCAGAAGTGACTCGAACCCATACTCCCAGAAGCAACGCAACTGGTATGTACAAGACGCCTTAATCCACTTGACCATCACGACCGGACATAATGAGGTGATAGCCGAGGCTATTTGAACCACCCCACCGCCGGCACTCGGATAGTAATCTTGGGCATAGCATTTTACCAAATCACCTCATTCTTTGGGGCACACGTGAGGAACACAAATGCGAACAAGCCTGAATGGTCCCCAGGACAATATGCAACTGAAAACTCACACCCCAGAAGTGACTCGAACCCATACTCCCAGAAGCAACGCAACTGGTATGTACAAGACGCCTTAATCCACTTGACCATCACGACCGGACATAATGAGGTGATAGCCGAGGCTATTTGAACCACCCCACCGCCGGCACTCGGATAGTAATCTTGGGCATAGCATTTTACCAAATCACCTCATTCTTTGGGGCACACGTGAGGAACACAAATGCGAACAAGCCTGAATGGTCCCCAGGACAATATGCAACTGAAAACTCACACCCCAGAAGTGACTCGAACCCATACTCCCAGAAGCAACGCAACTGGTATGTACAAGACGCCTTAATCCACTTGACCATCACGACCGGACATAATGAGGTGATAGCCGAGGCTATTTGAACCACCCCACCGCCGGCACTCGGATAGTAATCTTGGGCATAGCATTTTACCAAATCACCTCATTCTTTGGGGCACACGTGAGGAACACAAATGCGAACAAGCCTGAATGGTCCCCAGGACAATATGCAACTGAAAACTCACACCCCAGAAGTGACTCGAACCCATACTCCCAGAAGCAACGCAACTGGTATGTACAAGACGCCTTAATCCACTTGACCATCACGACCGGACATAATGAGGTGATAGCCGAGGCTATTTGAACCACCCCACCGCCGGCACTCGGATAGCAATCTTGGGCATAGCATTTTACCAAATCACCTCATTCTTTGGGGCACACGTGAGGAACACAAATGCGAACAAGCCTGAATGGTCCCCAGGACAATATGCAACTGAAAACTCACACCCCAGAAGTGACTCGAACCCATACTCCCAGAAGCAACGCAACTGGTAGTGGATTAAGGTCAAGTGGTGATGGTCAAGTGGATTAAGGCGTCTTGTACATACTAGTTGCGTTGCTTCTGGGAGTATGGGTTCGAGTCACTTCTGGGGTGTGAGTTTTCAGTTGCATATTGTCCTGGGGACCATTCAGGCTTGTTCGCATATATATATATATGTATATATATATATATATATATATATATATATATATATATATATATATATATATATATATACATATATATACATATATACATATATGATCAATGTTCCCTTCGGGAATCTTAATTTTAAGATGAATAGGAAAACCAGGGATATACTGAACATCTTGTTTCAGATTCTTTACTTTAAAATACATAACGTTTCGAATACTTCTCGTATTCATCATCAGATCTAAAAGAAAAACAGAAATCACAATCAAATAACTGGTAAACAAAGAACTCATACTGAATATAATTGCCTATCAAAGAAAGGAAAATGCTTAAAAAACAAAACACTTAAGCTTACTCAAAGTGATCAATTCAAATAAAACTTAATTGTCACATTGATAAAAGCTAATTTAAAAATCCATTAAAATTACAAGAGGAATTTTATAACTACTAAAACAAACCCTTCTATTAAACTTACGCGAAGTGATCAGAAGTGAAACTTGATAGCTAACACATAGATACTAAACACTATAACAAATATTTATATAATGACTACAAATCTACAAAAAATGTATGTAAAATACAAACAGAATAAACGACAATTATAAAGTACTAACCAAAATCTTATAAAAAACTCAAATATTAAATAAAATTAAATACCAAAAGATGTATTATGTATCCTTAATAAAAGATTATATTAATGTACAATGTCAAGACTTGAAATAAGTAAGAAAGGGCAAAGACATGGTAAACTAAACAAAATTATAATAAAATTAAACTACCAAAATAAACTAAAAATCAAATTACAGGTCCCACTGTGCACTATACAGTGTACAATTGAACAGCTGAAAGGTTGCTATTTAACAGAGGCCGCAGCTCCTTTATATATGAGGATTCCATTACTCTCAAATCTGACTGGCCATTCATACAAGTGTCCAGAATTTTAAAATCAGATTCCAGCAGAGAATGATCAAACTCATAACAATGGTTTCTAATCTCCGAAAATGCTGGTTTAGACAATGCTGGTTTTATTTTATTATAATTTTGTTTAGTTTACCATGTCTTTGCCTTTTCTTACTTATTTCAAGTCTTGACATTGTGCATTATTATAATCTTTTATTTAGGATATATAATACATTTTTTGGTATTTAATTTTATTTAATATTTGAGTTTTTTATAAGATTTTGGTTAGTACTTTAAAATTGTCGTTTATTCTGTTTATATTTTATATACATTTGTTGTAGAATTGTTGTCATTATATGAATATTTCTTATAGTGTTTAGTATCTATGTGATAGCTATCAAGTTTCACTTCTGATCACTTCGCGTAAGTTTAATAGAATGGTTTGTTTTAGTAGTTATGAAATTTCTCTTGTAATTTAATGGATTTTTAAATTAGCTTTTATCTATGTGACAATTAAGTTTTATTTGAATTGATCACTTTGAGTAAGCTTAAGTGTTTTGTTTTTTAAGCATTTTCCTTTCTTTGATAGGCAATTATATTCAGTATGAGTTCTTTGTTTACCAGCTATTTGATTGTGATTTCTGTTTTTCTTTTAGATCTGATGATGAATACGAGAAGTATTCGAAACGTTATGCATTTTAAAGTAAAGAATCTGAAACAAGATGTTCAGTATATCCCTCGTTTTCCTATTCATCTTTATATGATCAACCAGGCTGTGACTCATACGTCAGGCTGCGAGCAGCCGCGTCCAACAGCCTGGTTGATCAGTCCGGCAACCAGGAGGCCTGGTCGACGACCGGGCCGCGGGGACGCTAAGCCCCGGAAGCACCTCAAGGTAACCTCAAGGTAGGTTATATATATATATATATATATATATATATATATATATATATATATATATATATATATATATAATATATATATATAATATATATATATAATATATATATATACATATATATATATATATATATATATATATATATATATATATATATATATATATATATAATATATATATATACATATATATATATATATATATATATATATATATATATATATATATATATATATATATATATATATTATGAATAACAGGGATCCCAGGACAGAGCCTTGGGGCATTCCATTTACAACATTTTCCCACTCTGACTTAACCCCATTTATACTAACTCTCTGTTTCCTTTGGTATAGCCATGCCCTAATCCAGCTTAATATAGCACCCCCAATACCGTGAGCCTCTATCTTTTTAATCAGTCTTTCATGTGGCACTGTATCAAAAGCTTTGCTGAAGTCAAGGTACACAACATCACAATCCTTACCACTATCAACTGCCTCAACTATGCTGGAATAAAATGACAGCAAATTTGTTAAACATGAACGGCCATTTGTAAAACCATGTTGTGAATCTTTATTAATTTATGCTTTTCAAGATGAAGACGAATGGTATTTGCAATTATCGACTCAAGTAACTTTCCTACAATAGACGTTAAGCTAATTGGCCGATAGTTACATGCAAGTAATCTATCTCCTTCTTTGAAAGTTGGCACCACATTAGCAACCTTCCACGACTCTGGCACTCTGCCTGTGCTAATGATTTACTAAATATGGTAGACAATGCCTCGCAGAGCTGCTCATTGCCTTCTTTAAGCACCCTGGCAAACACTTCGTCTGGCCCTGGGGATTTGTTTGGCATGAGCTTCACTATTTATTTATAACATCCTCCCTAGTAACTGCTAAACTAGTCAACCTGTCCTCGTCCCCACCCACATAGACTTGTTCGACTGAGGGGCATAATGTTCAGTTCTTCTTCAGTAAATACACAGATCAGATATTTATTAAAAATACTCCACATCTCATTGTCAATATCAGTTATCTAGCCTTTATCAGTTTTTAATGGACCTATTCTTTCTCTAGTCTTTGATATAACTGAAAAAACCTTTAGGATTTGTCTTTGCTTGCCCTGCTATGCGAACTTCATAACTTCTTTTTGCCCTCCTTATTTCTTTTTTTAACATTTCTAACCAGTTGGACGAATTCTTGTTCTAAACTGACTTCCCCATTCCTAATCCTTTTGTACCACGCTCTCTTTCTATCTATAAGGTTCTTCAGTTCCTTTGTTATCCATTTCGCGTCATTAGTATTCGATCTGTTCAATTTGTATGGTATACTACGTTAGGTTGTATTAGCTTATATCTTTTAAGTTAATACTATATTAGCTTACAGGTCTCTATAGAGTCATCAGGTGGTATTAGCTTACAGGTCTTTATAGAGCCACCAGGTGATATTAGCTTACAGGTCTTTATAGAGCCACCAGGTGATATTAGCTTACAGGTCTTTATAGAGCCACCAGGTGATATTAGCTTACAGGTCTTTATAGAGCCACCAGGTGATATTAGGTTACAGGTCTTTATAGAGCCACCAGGTGATATTAGCTTACAGGTCTTTATAGAGCCACCAGGTGATATTAGCTTACAGGTCTCTATAGAGCCACCAGGTGATATTAGCTTACAGGTCTTTATAGAGCCACCAGGTGATATTAGCTTACAGGTCTTTATAGAGCCACCAGGTGATATTAGCTTACAGGTCTTTATAGAGCCACCAGGTGATATTAGCTTACAGGTCTCTATAGAGTCACCAGGTGATATTAGCTTACAGGTCTCTATAGAGCCACCAGGTGATATTAGCTTACAGGTCTCTATAGAGTCACCAGGTGATATTAGCTTACAGGTCTCTATAGAGCCACCAGGTGTTATTAGCTTACAGGTCTCTATAGAGCCACCAGGTGATATTAGCTTACAGGTCTCTATAGAGCCACCAGGTGATATTAGCTTACAGGTCTCTATAGAGCCACCAGGTGATATTAGCTTACAGGTCTCTATAGAGCCACCAGGTGATATTAGCTTACAGGTCTCTATAGAGCCACCAGGTGATATTAGCTTACAGGTCTCTATAGAGCCACCAGGTGATATTAGCTTACAGGTCTCTATAGAGCCACCAGGTGATATTAGCTTACAGGTCTCTATAGAGCAGGGGTGGGCAACCTTTTTGAGAGTGCGCGCCAAAATCAGCCAAGACTCTGACACAAACTTTTTCCACATGCCACCATTTTTTTTAGAACATATTTGGTATCTCTTAAGAACTTTTTAAACGAAAAAATAATAAATTACCTCAGTGCAGTAAAACATAGAATAAAAAAAAACAGAAAAAAAATTATTTAACCTTCAGAAGTACATTTCAACAGCCTTTAAGCTTTTGTGACTTTAATAGAATACAACAGATAAAAAACTTGTTGACTCCTTTTATATACTGTCAGTGAGACTTCTGCTGCTGCATAACTGATGACAGAGATTTTACATCGGGTTTATATTTAGTAACATTGAGAGATATGCATGCAGCGCTAGTTTCATCTGTCATGCTACTCCTGTTACGAGACTTAACAAAGTTCATAATTGAGAACAAAGATTCGCAAGCATATGTAGACGAAAACATGGTTAGCAATGCTGTTGCAAGGTTTTTTAAAGAGACATAATTTTCTGGAATAGTATTCCAAGTCCTTAATACTTCGTTTTCCGCATTTCTCTTTGTTACTTTCATCTCTAATCTCTCTCTTTCAATATTTTCCAAGTCAACTCTAAGGTCAACAAATTTCTGCTTCCAAATTGAGCTACTCTGAAATTCAATCAACTGCATCTCAAAATCATCCATGTCTATCCATGAAAACATTTGCAAGTTTAGTTCATCCATTTTGATGCTGTCTGGAAACTTGATGAACTTTACTGTGTCTTCCAGTTCTCTGAATTTGGCAAATCTTGTAGAGAACTGCCAAACTGTTGACTCGATAATGTTTACAAACAGCTTTTGAAGACATTTGTGGTCTGTTCTGTCATCTTTTAGATCACTGATGTACCTCTTTAGGTTTGGAAAGTATCTAAATCTCTCATTATCTACATCCCTCTTAAAAACTTTAAGCTTCATTTCAAAAGCTTTATGTAACAAAACATAACATCAAGTGTCTTACCAGCGCCCCGTAACTTAATATTCAATTCATTTAAATGTTCACAAAAATCAGCAAAAAACATCAGTTTACAAACCCACACGATGTCAGACAATTCCTGGTATGACACTTGTTGGTCGTTCAAATAGAGCTTTATCTCATCTAAGCATTCAATAAATCGTTTCAGAACCAAGCCTCTGCTAAGCCAACGAACATGGTGGTACATTTTCAGTCCTTTATACACAGATTCTACCTCATCCAGTAGAGTTTGAAATTGTCTTTTATTTAAAGGCCGACCACAAATGTAATTAACAACCTTGGTAACTGTTTGCATCACTTCTTGCAGTTCCTTTAGGCCAACTTTTGCACATAAAGCCTCCTCATGTATGATGCAATGGAAGCCAATCAGTGGATGACCAACACTTTTTGCAAACAGATTTACAAATCCTGCCTTCTCACCAGTCATGATTGGGGCACCATCTGTTGTGACGGATACTACTTTTGAAATGTCAATTTGCCGAGTAGAGAATTCGTTCACAACTGTTTTACATATTTCAGCCCCGGTAGTACGCTCAGGTAGTGATGCAAGAGCAACCATCTCTTCACATACTTCATCACCCCTACAAAATCTAGAATATATGGCTAGCCTAGCTGATGATGTAATGTCTGTACTTTCATCAACACAAATAGAAAAAAACTTGCATGAAGACAAATCTTTTGTCAATTGTTCAGCTGTATTTCTTTCCAACTTAAGTATCCTATCCTTAACTGTTTTCCTACTCACAGGCAAATCTTTAATGCGCTGAATAATCTTTTTCTTTTCTGAAAAGTTGTCAAAAAGAAAAGGTGCACATTCTAGCCAAGCTTCTTTAATATACTTCCCATCACAGAGAGGCTTTCCGTGTTGGGCAATAACTTTTGAAACTTCAAAACTAGCAGCAACTAAGTTGGAACTAGACCTACCTGAAATATAATTCATAAAAGTTTCAGCTTGTGTTTTTGTCTTGCTCAGTTCACGAGAAATTAATTCTCTTTGTTCCTCCTCAGTTTTATTGCTTAAGTTCTTATGAACATTTTCAAAATGTCTCTTTACAGAAGAAGTTCTACAAACAACTGTGTCAGAACAGAAAATGCATAAAGCTTTATCATCCTTCTTAATCATGCCAAACTTTTCAGTCCAGTATTCCTTAAATTCTCTAATATCCTCTTCATTTGACATATCGTTTCTTAGCTGGTGGTGGTGTCATTCTGTACACTATGTAGAGGGCATGAAATTAAAATAAGTAATATATTGATATGCATGGAAGAGAAGGAAGATCAAAAGTAAGTCAAAATAGTATATGATGAGTAACTCCAAAGAATAGCAATGATAACGGATTGTGTTGTCGTTGTGAAGTGCAGTGACGAGAAATGTATTAGCCTACTTCTACTGAAATGTGAGTATTTAAAGAATTATTTATTTCCTGTTAATATTATAGCACACACAAACTTTGTAGTAAAGTATACGTACGTTTATTCTAATACCAATCAATAAGTTTAATAAGCCAATGTTTGAGGTAAGCGTGACGAGACAATGAATATAATAAAAATCTTCAGAGGATTTTTTTTTCTTTTATGAAAATTAAAAGGTTTTCTTTATTTTACATAATTCCAGAAACACCACCAGCAGCCGCTTATCACAGACACTACTTCCTAGGCATTGAGTACTTATGCCAAGAGTTTATAAGACTTCACTTGGTTCGATAGACAAACCCCGTTTTTGTGTGTTTGTGTGGTGTGTTGTGGCGAAACATCGTTGAGTCGGTGACATCTTGCTTATGTCAGCTCTGTTCTTAGGGAGCAGGCGAGCGAGTACGTGGGAATTTAAGGATTAAGACTATTCTTACAATGATATTGAGTTTCACAAAGTTATGGATTTATAAGGGGAATAATTTTCACCTGGAGATGAAGTACTGACCTTCTTCTCGGGGAGGAGGCAAGTGAGCAACTGTGAGAAACACTACGAAGCAAGACTGTGAGAGAGAGTTACGAGTCTGAGATCGTCTGAACATGTGTTCATTACGGGGACTTCATGGGGGTGGGGGACTGTTGATTTCACTGGTTATATTACGGCCGTCAATGGAGAGAAGGGGAGAGCATAAGAATTCTTATCTTTCTTTAGCTTCCGAAGGTGAAGATGCTTTAGATTTAGATAGTAAAGTGAGTTTAATTAATATGCGTCAAACTGAAGTCGGGCGGCATTCAAACACATGAGGTTTAGGGGGGGGGGGAGATGTTGTGAGGGTTTGAATTCAAAGTTTACGAAATTAATTTGTAAAGGTGGGCAGACATGGCGTATTTTGCCTTCACAGATATGAATGTCAGTGTACACTATGGTTATGGGTGGAGCCTTTAGGTTAGAAAGGCTTATTACATAAAATATGAGCCAAAGTAAATAGAGGGGAATCATCATACATCGGCATGATCGATGACGTAAAAAAAGAAGGTAACTATGGCAACAAGATCAACTTCTTTTTCTTGAGACCTCTTTAGCTTCGTAGAGCTTAAACCTCTTCACCACCAGGACGTCTTGAGACCTCTTTAGCTTCGTAGAGCTTAAACCTCTTCACCACCAGGACGTCTTGAGACCTCTTTAGCTTCGTAGAGCTTAAACCTCTTCACCACCAGGACGTCTTGAGACCTCTTTAGCTTCGTAGAGCTTAAACCTCTTCACCACCAGGACGTCTTGAGACCTCTTTAGCTTCGTAGAGCTCAAACCTCTTCACCACCAGGACGTCTTGAGACCTCTTTAGCTTCGTAGAGCTTAAACCTCTTCACCACCAGGACGTACATATACTGTCATGGCATGTAAGCTTATACCCCAAGGAAAGTAGTTTTTTTTTGTCTGAGCTTATGGTAACCTATGCTCTTGCGTGCCAGAGACAAGTCATCGGCGTGCCAAGTTTGGCACGCGTGCCAGAGGTTGCCCACCCCTGATATAGAGTCACCAGGTGATATTAGCTGACAGGTCTCTATAGAGTCACCAGGTGATATTAGCTCACAGGTCTCTATAGAGTCACCAGGTGATATTAGCTTTACAGGTCTCTATAGAGTCACCAGGTGATATTAGCTCACAGGTCTCTATAGAGTCACCAGTTGATATTAGCTGACAGGTCTCTATAGAGTCACCAGGTGATATTAGCTGACAGGTCTCTATAGAGTCACCAGGTGATATTAGCTCACATGTCTCTATAGAGTCACCAGGTGATATTAGCTTTACAGGTCTCTATAGAGTCACCAGGTGATATTAGCTCACAGGTCTCTATAGAGTCACCAGGTGATATTAGCTCACAGGTCTCTATAGAGTCACCAGGTGATATTAGCTCACAGGTCTCTATAGAGTCACCAGGTGATATTAGCTTTACAGGTCTCTATAGAGTCACTAGGTGATATTAGCTTTACAGGTCTCTATAGAGTCACCAGGTGATATTAGCTCACAGGTCTCTATAGAGTCACCAGGTGATATTAGCTTTACAGGTCTCTATAGAGTCAACAGGTTGTAACAGTAGGACTGTTAATATAGAAAGACCATAGTTCTAACATTTAAAGCTGGCGTTCATAAGAAGTGAGGATACGACCTTTGTAAAGTTGGTAGTTGACCTGACTGGTCAGGGAGGGTCATTCCCTGAGGGATTAGAGCTCATATGTAGAGTACAGGAGCGCCACAGGCACCCTGTGTCGAGTCATCAAACTAGGAGAATAATTCAGGTATTAAAGAATTAGTAGTAATATTCCATCGTGGTTAAGTACTTATGTTAAAATTAACGTCACTTGGGAATAAAGAATAAGTCTCGTATGTTATCAAAGAAGTATTTGACTATAGTAAGAATATGAATATATGTAAGAAGTATCTCGATTACTTGGTAAATATGTACCTACCAGCTTGCTTGGTAATTGCTATAAATTAGTGAAATACAAGTTCAAATAAATATTGTATTAGCCCGGCTCAAGTATCTCGATATTTCCCAATTGTTTTGGAATAATAAGTCACCTTCAGTGACTTATATAATCACTTCAGTGACGATATACATATAATATTATAATATTAAACATATAAATATATATACATATATATTGTTACAAATATACAATATACATATAATATTATAAATATATAGATATATACAACAAAACAAGGCAAAATGGGAGTAAATAAACAAATTTGTGGCCACTGTAACAACTCCTTAAAGACGAAGGTAACGGGAATTGAATGTTATATCTGTAAGACTAGATTCCATTCGGCTTGTACAGGAGTGAGTAACACTACGGCACTGAGAGCTGGCCACTTGCTCTGGGTGTGTAAAAATGACCTGCCAGCTTGGAATATCCTAAAAAACCTTCTAGATAACATGACGCATGATCGGAAAACATCATTCATTGGAAGCCTACCAGCCATCCAGAAGGAGTGGGAAAGGAACAACAATTCTAATATACAAGGGGCGGAGGCTATAGTCAGGGATGAAACTGAGGCTGAAACTCAGGAAGTTGCAAACTCTGACTCAGTAGGCCTGGATGTAGATGACAGTAAACTAGAAAGTGTACCTGACAGCTCGATAGGTACAGACACCACGACGGTTATCGATAGAGCAATTCAGAACAGAAGGACAGACTTATGCAAATTTTATGCAAAGGGCATATGCAGACATAGATATGCTGGTAATAAGAAAGGATTAGAATGCAGTTACCAACATCCCAAAAAATGTTTAAATATGCTTAGGAAAGGTGAGTGTCGATTTGGATCAATATGTAGGTTTTTCCATCCTGACATGTGCCAAACCTCACTGGAGGACAGAAAATGCTATGACCTTAGCTGCCCACACTTTCACGTGAAAGGCACGGAACGCTACATAAAGAGTGGCAAGCAGGATAATGAATTTGGAGGAAACTCTATAAATTTTTTATACCAGACCGGCAGAGAATTCAAAAGGAGCAGCATGGAGAGTGTATGGAACTGGATGCCAGATCCACTTGCATTCCAGAATTACAGATACAATTACCCACCGAAAGGGAACTACAACTACGACAGAAAACTGCCCTACAACAATCAGTACTGGTCAGAACAAACTCATTATGTCCACGATTAATGGACGTGCCGAAAAAGTCTCCCATTCAAACTATCACTAATAGAGTAACCTCATTCATCTTTGCCAACATACAAGGACTGAAAACAAGAACAAACAACAAAGTACAGTTCATAAATGGCCTCCTCACGGAGTCAAATGCAGTATTTGGAGCTTTCACAGAAACCCATGCAGGGGAATTGTTGGACAGTGAGATCTGGATTCCAGGATATAACCTATACAGGTGTGATAGGAAAATTAGGTCACATGGAGGAGTGGGTCTGTATATTAGGGAAGACCTTGTATGCTCGGAGCTCCTAAACGTTACAAATGAGGTGGTAGAGGTACTGGGATTAAAAATAGAGAAAATAAATTTAGTGATTATACTAATATACAAACCGCCAGATGCAACGGCTGAGGAATTCACAGAACAGATAAGCAAAATAGAGAATAGCCTTGATAATTTGGAGAACCCGATACCTGATATTATTTTCCTAGGTGACTTCAACTTGCCTAGTCTCAGGTGGAAAATAGCAAACAATAATATTATACCAGGAAATCTATCAGGACCTAACCAACCACAGATTAGAGAACTACTTAGATTCTGTGACAAATTTTCACTCAATCAGCAGATATCGGAGCCAACGAGAAATGAAAATATTCTAGATCTGGTCTTTACGAACAATGAAGACATTATCAGAGACATTACGATATCAGATACCACATACTCAGATCACAAACTCATTGAAGTGCAAACGACCATCAATACTCAGAATAGACCTAAAACGTTGATAAAGCGAGAGGGGCTATTCAGTAAATTCAATTTTAATAATAAAAGGATAGACTGGGAGATAATAAACAGGGAACTTACAAACATTCCATGGGGAACTGTTCTAAATAATACAAGTCCTACAGAAGGAATAGAAAAACTTACTTCAGAAGCGTATCAAGTCTGTCTGAAACATGTTCCTTTGAGGAAAGCCAGAAAGAGATCTAACGTAGAAAGAGAACGCAGACGACACTATAAACGCAGGAAAAAAATAACGGAACTGCTTATGCAGACACGAATTTCCCGTCAAAGAAGGAATAATTTAAATAGGGAGATTGAAGAAATCGAGCGGAAATTGAAACACTCATATGAAACTGAAGAAAGGCAGTTAGAACAGAAAGCAATTCAGGAAATAAAGAAAAATCCAAAATATTTCTTCTCATATGCGAAATCAAAAGCAAAAACCACTGCCAGTATTGGACCTATTCGTACAAGTGAAGGTTCATACACGGAGGATGACAAAGAAATTAGTGAAATCCTAAAAAAGCAGTATGAGGACATGTTTAGCACTCCAATAAACAACATGAAGGTGGAAGATCCAGACAAATTCTTTATGCGGGATATTCAAACCCCTGTAAATATAACTGATATAAACACGAGCGCACTAAATTTTGAAAAAGAAATTGAAAACATGCCCATGCACTCGGCCCCAGGTCCAGACTCATGGAATTCAATATTTATAAAGAAATGCAAAGTGCCGGTAGCACAGGCACTCAGTATAGTGTGGAGGAAGAGCTTGGACACGGGGGAGATACCAGATGCACTTAAAGTAGCAGACATAGCCCCTCTACACAAGGGAGGGAGCAAAGCATTGGCAAAAAATTATAGACCAGTTGCACTAACATCGCACATCATAAAAGTATTTGAGAGTGATTAGGAGTCAGGTCACCAATTTCATGGAGACCAATGACCTTCATAACCCAGGCCAACATGGATTTCGAGCGGGAAGATCGTGCCTCTCACAGCTACTTGAGCACTACGACAAAGTCACTGAGGCATTAGAAGAGAAACAGAATGCTGATGTGATATACACGGACTTCGCAAAGGCCTTCGATAAATGTGACCATGGCGTGATAGCACACAAAATGAAGTCACTGGGAATAACCGGTAAAGTAGGACGCTGGATACTCAGTTTTCTGTCAAACAGGACTCAGCGAGTAACTGTCAACCATATAAAATCTAGTCCAAGTGCAGTGAAAAGCTCTGTACCTCAGGGTACAGTCCTTGCACCACTGCTTTTCCTTATTCTCATATCAGATATAGACAAAAATACAAGTCACAGCTTCGTATCATCCTTTGCAGATGACACAAAAATCAGTATGAAAATTACCTCGGCTGAGGACATTGAAAAACTTCAAGCTGATATTAATAAAGTTTTCGACTGGGCATCAGAAAATAACATGATGTTTAACAGTGATAAATTCCAGGTACTCAGGTACGGTAAAAATGGGGACCTTAAACATAATACAGAGTACAAAACACAATCAAATGTACCTATAGTAGGAAAACAGCATGTAAAGGATTTGGGAATAATAATGTCGGACGACCTAACGTTTAAGGAGCATAACCAAGCAAATATTGCGACAGCCAGAAAAATGATAGGATGGATTACGAGAACTTTCAAATCCAGGGATCCCATCACAATGGTTGTACTCTTCAAGGCACTTGTGCTGTCCCGTCTTGAGTACTGCTCAGTACTCACTTCCCCCTTCAAAGCAGGAGAGATTGCTGAAATAGAGGGAATACAGAGAACATATACGGCACGCATAGACGCAATAAAGCACCTAAATTATTGGGATCATCTCAAAGCCCTCCAAATGTACTCACTAGAAAGAAGACGAGAGAGATATCAAATAATATACACCTGGAAGATACTGGAGGGCCAAGTACCAAATCTACACAGTAAAATAACAACGTACTGGAGTGAACGACATGGAAGAAAATGTAGAATAGAACCAATGAAGAGCAGAGGTGCCATAGGCACAATCAGAGAACACTGTATAAACATCAGAGGTCCGCGGTTGTTCAACGTCCTCCCAGCAAGCATAAGAAATATTGTTGGAACAACCGTGGACATTTTCAAGAGGAAACTAGATTTATTCCTCCAAGGAGTGCCGGACCAACCGGGCTGTGGTGGGTATGTGGGCCTGCGGGCCGCTCCAAGCAACAGCCTGGTGGACCAAACTCTCACAATTCGAGCCTGGCCTCGGGCCGGGCTTGGGGAGTAGAAGAACTCCCAGAACCCCATGAACCAGGTATCAACCAGTGACGAGGACAGGACTTAAGTTAGTAATCTTCTTCGAAGATTAATTTGGCAACTAGCCTAAGTCAGTCTCTCCCGAGGCATGGCCGAACAACTGGCCTGGCTGTGGTATTTAAGGTAATTGTTCTGTCTGACTTAAGTACAGTGGTAGACTCCACATTATTTTTGGAGTCATTTGCCTCATGAAAATATTCAGTTAGGAAGTGTTCAGATTGGGAGTATTTTTATTTTCTTTGATAATCTTTGATTTAATAAATTTTGTTTATAATTTTATGGTGTTTAGTGAAATTTCCCCCAACGTTTATATTACAGCGTTGTTGGGGTCCAGCGCCATGCTTGGCACTAGGATCCCTCTGTATGCCAGCAAACATTTATTTAATATCACATATAATCCCTTTGTACTTTGATTTAATTCCACTCCACACTTAACGTAAATCTTATCCCAACTATTCTGATAACTGGGGATCCATTTGCGGGGTTTATGCCTAATTGACGGTATCCCACTTCACCGTCAATTGGGGGAGTTCCTCGGCGGGTAGACGGTAGTCGGTGGTGGCGGCGTCTCAGAGGCTTGTAGTGAAGCATATCAGAGGTGAAGGTGTCCTCCGCCCGTGATCTAAACGATCGAATGTTTTAGATCTCGAGAAGCGGTACTGAAGGTTACACAGCAGAACTCTGCTCTGTAGAATTACTTAATAATGACAAGCATTTAACCAGTAAGAGAGGTTAATTCTGACCCCGTTACAAGGTAATATTAGCGTAAATGTCTTAATAGTACCACCAGGTGATATTACCTCACAGGTCTCTATAGAGTCACCAGGTGATATTACCTCACAGGTCTCTATAGAGTCACCAGGTGATATTACCTCACAGGTCTCTATAGAGCACCAGGTGATATTACCTCACAGGTCTCTATAGAGTCACCAGGTGATATTACCTCACAGGTCTCTATAGAGTCACCAGGTGATATTACCTCACAGGTCTCTATAGAGTCACCAGGTGATATTACCTCACAGGTCTCTATAGAGTCACCAGGTGATATTACCTCACAGGTCTCTATAGAGTCACCAGGTGATATTACCTCACAGGTCTCTATAGAGTCACCAGGTGATATTACCTCACAGGTCTCTATAGAGTCACCAGGTGATATTACCTCACAGGTCTCTATAGAGTCACCAGGTGATATTACCTCACAGGTCTATAGAGCACCAGGTGATATTACCTCACAGGTCTCTATAGAGTCACCAGGTGATATTACCTCACAGGTCTCTATAGAGTCACCAGGTGATATTACCTCACAGGTCTCTATAGAGTCACCAGGTGATATTACCTCACAGGTCTCTATAGAGTCACCAGGTGATATTACCTCACAGGTCTCTATAGAGTCACCAGGTGATATTACCTCACAGGTCTCTATAGAGTCACCAGGTGATATTACCTCACAGGTCTTTATAGAGTCACCAGGTGATATTACCTCACAGGTCTCTATAGAGTCACCAGGTGATATTACCTCACAGGTCTCTATAGAGTCACCAGGTGATATTAGCTTATTAGTCTCCACAGTGCCACCTAGTGATAGTCTCTACAGTGTCACTTGATTAGCTTACAAGTCTATATAGAGCCACCAGGTGATATTAGCTTTCAGGTCTCTATAGTGCAACTGATGAGATCAACATACGAGGCTCTGCAGTGCCATCAGATGAGATCAGCACCCAAACCTTTATTGTTCCACTATAGGATTGCATTCGAGGTTCTATAGTGCCACCAGATGAAAGCATCCTGCAAGGCTCTATAGTGCCACCAGATGAGATCATCCTGCAAGGCTGTATAGTGCCACCAGATGATATCATCCTGCAAGGCTGTATAGTGCCACCAGATGAAAGCATCCTGCAAGGCTCTATAGTGCCACCAGATGATATCATCCTGCAAGGCTCTATAGTGCCACCAGATGATATGATCCTGCAAGGCTGTATAGTGCCACCAGATGAGATCATCCTGCAAGGCTGTATAGTGCCACCAGATGATATCATCCTGCAAGGCTCTATAGTGCGACCATATGATATCACCCTGCAAGGCTCTATAGTGCCACCAGATGAGATCCGGCAAGGCTCTATAGTGCCACCAGATGAGATCATCCTGCAAGGCTCTATAGTGCCACCAAATGAGATCATCCTGCAAGGCTCTATAGTGCCACCAGATGATATCATCCTGCAAGGCTCTATAGTGCCACCAGATGATATCGTCCTGCAAGGCTGTATAGTGCCACCAGATGATATCATCCTGCAAGGCTCTATAGTGCCATCAGGTAAGATCATCCTGCAAGGCTCTATAGTGCCATCAGGTGAGATCATCCTGCAAGGCTCTATAGTGCCATCAGGTGAGATCATCCTGCAAGGCTCTATAGTGCCATCAGGTGAGATCATCCTGCAAGGCTCTATAGTGCCATCAGGTGAGATCATCCTGCAAGGCTCTATAGTGCCATCAGGTGAGATCATCCTGCAAGGCTCTATAGTGCCATCAGGTGAGATCATCCTGCAAGGCTCTATAGTGCCATCAGGTGAGATCATCCTGCAAGGCTCTATAGTGCCATCAGGTGAGATCATCCTGCAAGGCTCTATAGAGCCATCAGGTGAGATCATCCTGCAAGGCTCTATAGTGCCATCAGGTGAGATCATCCTGCAAGGCTCTATAGTGCCATCAGGTGAGATCATCCTGCAAGGCTCTATAGTGCCATCAGGTGAGATCATCCTGCAAGGCTCTATAGAGCCATCAGGTGAGATCATCCTGCAAGGCTCTATAGTGCCATTAGGTGAGATCATCCTGCAAGGCTCTATAGTGCCACCAGATGAGATCACCCGGCAAGGCTCTATAGTGCCACCAGATGATATCATCCTGCAAGGCTCTATAGTGCATCAGGTGAGATCATCCTGCAAGGCTCTATAGTGCCATCAGGTGAGATCATCCTGCAAGGCTCTATAGTGCCATCAGGTGAGATCATCCTGCAAGGCTCTATAGTGCCATCAGGTGAGATCATCCTGCAAGGCTCTATAGAGCCATCAGGTAAGATCATCCTGCAAGGCTCTATAGTGCCATCAGGTGAGATCATCCTGCAAGGCTCTATAGAGCCACCAGATTAGTTGGGTATAATATTGAGCCAAGTAATGATGACAACTTTTTTAAAATTATGATATTTAATTATAATAAGTTACAACCTTTATTTCTAGTTGTCGTAATTATGCAATATTGCTACACTAACAGTTTACCAGAGTGTCTGGGACTTACCAGAGTGTCTGGGGACTTACCAGAGTGTCTGGGACTTACCAGAGTATCTGGGGACTTACCAGAGTGTCTGGGACTTACCAGAGTGTCTGGGGACTTACCAGAGTGTCTGGGACTTACCAGAGTGTCTGGGACTTACCAGAGTGTCTGGGACTTACCAGAGTATCTGGGGACTTACCAGAGTGTCTGGGACTTACCAGAGTGTCTGGGGACTTACCAGAGTGTCTGGGACTTACCAGAGTGTCTGGGGACTTACCAGAGTGTCTGGGGGACTTACCAGAGTGTCTGGGACTTACCAGAGTGTCTGGGGACTTACCAGAGTGTCTGGGGACTTACCAGAGTGTCTGGGGACTTACCAGAGTGTCTGGGGACTTACCAGAGTGTCTGGGGACTTACCAGAGTGTCTGGGGACTTACCAGAGTGTCTGGGGACTTACCAGAGTGTCTGGGACTTACCAGAGTGTCTGGGGACTTACCAGAGTGTCTGGGGACTTACCAGAGTGTCTGGGGACTTACCAGAGTGTCTGGGGACTTACCAGAGTGTCTGGGGACTTACCAGAGTGTCTGGGGACTTACCAGAGTGTCTGGGGACTTACCAGAGTGTCTGGGGGACTTACCAGAGTGTCTGGGACTTACCAGAGTGTCTGGGACTTACCAGAGTGTCTGGGACTTACCAGAGTGTCTGGGACTTACCAGAGTGTCTGGGACTTACCAGAGTGTCTGGGGACTTACCAGAGTGTCTGGGACTTACCAGAGTGTCTGGGGACTTACCAGAGTGTCTGGGACTTACCAGAGTGTCTGGGGACTTACCAGAGTGTCTGGGACTTACCAGAGTGTCTGGGGGACTTACCAGAGTGTCTGGGGGACTTACCAGAGTGTCTGGAGCTTACCAGAGTGTCTGGGACTTACCAGAGTGTCTGGGACTTACCAGAGTGTCTGGGACTTACCAGAGTGTCTGGGGACTTACCAGAGTGTCTGGGGACTTACCAGAGTGTCTGGGGGACTTACCAGAGTGTCTGGGGACTTACCAGAGTGTCTGGGACTTACCAGAGTGTCTGGGACTTACCGGAGTGTCTGGGACTTACCAGAGTGTCTGGGGGACTTACCAGAGTGTCTGGGGACTTACCAGAGTGTCTGGGACTTACCAGAGTGTCTGGGACTTACCAGAGTGTCTGGGGACTTACCAGTGTCTGGGGACTTACCAGAGTGTCTGGGGACTTACCAGAGTGTCTGGGGACTTACCAGAGTGTCTGGGACTTACCAGAGTGTCTGGGGACTTACCAGAGTGTCTGGGACTTACCAGAGTGTCTGGGACTTACCAGAGTGTCTGGGACTTACCAGAGTGTCTGGGGACTTACCAGAGTGTCTGGGGACTTACCAGAGTGTCTGGGGACTTACCAGAGTGTCTGGGGACTTACCAGAGTGTCTGGGACTTACCAGAGTGTCTGGGACTTACCAGAGTGTCTGGGACTTACCAGAGTGTCTGGGACTTACCAGAGTGTCTGGGACTTACCAGAGTGTCTGGGACTTACCAGAGTGTCTGGGACTTACCAGAGTGTCTGGGACTTACCAGAGTGTCTGGGACTTACCAGAGTGTCTGGGGACTTACCAGAGTGTCTGGGGACTTACCAGAGTGTCTGGGACTTACCAGAGTGCCTGGGGACTTACCAGAGTGTCTGGGGACTTACCAGAGTGTCTGGGGACTTACCAGAGTGTCTGGGACTTACCAGAGTGTCTGGGGACTTACCAGAGTGTCTGGGGACTTACCAGAGTGTCTGGGACTTACCAGAGTGTCTGGGACTTACCAGAGTGTCTGGGGACTTACCAGAGTGTCTGGGGACTTACCAGAGTGTCTGGGACTTACCAGAGTGTCTGGGGACTTACCAGAGTGTCTGGGACTTACCAGAGTGTCTGGGGACTTACCAGAGTGTCTGGGACTTACCAGAGTATCTGGGACTTACCAGAGTGTCTGGGACTTACCAGAGTGTCTGGGACTTACCAGAGTGCACTCTTGTGCTCAGAATGTCACGCAGTTTTTCTAATATTTCAATAGTTAGTTCTGGGAACTTACAGTATGTGACGAAGAGTGAGACGAGTGTTATTTACCTGTCTATTGCCGTCTCCCCTTTTCTCCGTCTCTTATGTCCGTCCCGCGTTGATTCTCCGTCTTCTCTAATGTTTTTTGTTAATGAAGCGAGAGAGAGAGAGAGAGAGAGAGAGAGAGAGAGAGAGAGAGAGAGAGAGAGAGAGAGAGAGAGAGAGAGAGAGAGAGAGAGAGAGAGAGAGAGAGAGAGAGAGAGAGAGAGAGAGAGAGAGAGAGAGAGAGAGAGAGAGAGAGAGAGAGAGAGACAGACAGACAGACAGACAGACAGACAGACAGACAGAGACAGAGAGAGAGACAGAGAGAGACAGATAGACAGATAACATTAATCACCATTGAGGCGTCACAGTTGTTTGGGGTAATTCAAAACTCAGATGTATAATGTTTGTATATATATATATTTTGCGTGACTAGGTTGGCACATGAAACAATACGCTGTACAGCATCTGTAAACCCACATATGTAAACCAATATATGTAAACTTACATATATAAACTCACATATGTAAACTCACATATGTAAACTCACATATGTAAACTCGCATATGTAAACCACATATGTAAACCCAAATACGTAAACCCACATATGTAACCCCACATATATCTTCAACAAAACTCTCCAAAGTGGCAAGACTTGACCCTCCTGTTATAGAAGTTATAGAAGTCAGATAATAACAATTATAAGCACAACAAAATACTTAGAATCTCGAACGGCGAAGATAATTGTATACAAATTCAAAATCAATGTCAGTAAAAAGTTTGACATTGACATTGATGAAACCATTGCGTCGCCCGTGACGTCATTCGTATCAAATAAGACGTCGAATGACGCAATGAGCTTGTGACGTAAATTTCATTCAGATCTAAATAGATGTTTTAATCAATCTCCAAACTCTTAAAAAAAACCAACAAACTATGACGTCACGAATGCTATATTATATATATATATATATATATATATATATATATATATATATATATATATATATATATATATATATATATATATATATATATATTTCTCTGGGGTCACCCATAGTATAGAAAAAACGGCAGGAGGCACATACTGTTTATCTTGTATATGTGGCTATATGTGGTAATATGTGGCTATATGTGGTAATATGTGGTCATAGAGCTGGTGTTGATATGGTGGTTCCCTGCACCACGGGGTCACTATTGGTGTCACTGTGGAACACACGCGCGCGTTCAACAGTGGAACACATGAACACACACGCGTTCAACAGTGGAACACATGAACACACGCGCGTTCAACAGTGGAACACATGAACACACGCGCGTTCAACAGTGGAACACATGAACACACACGCGTTCAACAGTGGAACACATGAACACACGCGCGTTCAACAGTGGAACACACTCGCGTTCAACAGTGGTACACATGAACACACGCGCGTTCAACAGTGGAACACACTCGCGTTCAACAGTGGAACACATGAACACACGCGCGTTCAACAGTGGAACACATGAACACACTCGCGTTCAACAGTGGAACACATGAACACACGCGCGTTCAACAGTGGAACACATGAACACACGCGCGTTCAACAGTGGAACACACTCGCGTTCAACAGTGGAACACATGAACACACGCGCGTTCAACAGTGGTACACATGAACACACGCGCGTTCAACAGTGGAACACATGAACACACTCGCGTTCAACAGTGGTACACATGAACACACTCGCGTTCAACAGTGGAACACATGAACACACGCGCGTTCAACAGTGGTACACATGAACACACGCGCGTTCAACAGTGGAACACACTCGCGTTCAACAGTGGAACACATGAACACACACGCGTTCAACAGTGGAACACATGAACACACACGCGTTCAACAGTGGAACACATGAACACACACGCATTCAACAGTGGAACACATGAACACACGCGCGTTCAACAGTGGAACACACTCGCGTTCAACAGTGGAACACATGAACACACTCGCGTTCAACAGTGGAACACATGAACACACGCGCGTTCAACAGTGGAACACATGAACACACACGCGTTCAACAGTGGAACACATGAACACACACGCGTTCAACAGTGGAACACATGAACACACACGCGTTCAACAGTGGAACACATGAACACACACGCATTCAACAGTGGAACACATGAACACACGCGCGTTCAACAGTGGAACACACTCGCGTTCAACAGTGGAACACATGAACACACTCGCGTTCAACAGTGGAACACATGAACACACGCGCGTTCAACAGTGGAACACATGAACACACACGCGTTCAACAGTGGAACACATGAACACACACGCGTTCAACAGTGGAACACATGAACACACACGCGTTCAACAGTGGAACACATGAACACACACGCGTTCAACAGTGGAACACATGAACACACACGCGTTCAACAGTGGAACACATGAACACACGCGCGTTCAACAGTGGAACACATGAACACACTCGCGTTCAACAGTGGAACACATGAACACACTCGCGTTCAACAGTGGAACACATGAACACACACGCGTTCAACAGTGGAACACACACGTGGGCAGCCCTTCAATATGTGCTAGAGGGCCTGGTGCTTTGTCCCATCCTCTTTCATGGTACCAAGTGGTATTGTAGAGTATCAAATAATACCAAGAGTATTAGAGGGTATCAGTTCATGGTACGAAGGGTACTAAAGGGTATCAGTTCACAGTACCAAGAGGTGTTGATGGGGTATCAGTTCACAGTACCAAGAGGTGTTGATGGGGTATCAGTTCACAGTACCAAGAGGTAGTGATGGGGTATCAGTTCACAGTACCAAGAGGTGTTGATGGGGTATCAGTTCACAGTACCAAGAGGTGTTGATGGGGTATCAGTTCACAGTACCAAGAGGTGTTGATGGGGTATCAGTTCACAGTACCAAGAGGTGTTGACGGGGTATCAGTTCACAGTACCAAGAGGTATTGAAGGAGTATCAGTCTGAACTAATTGTTTGCTTTTTTGTTGTCTAATATTAACTTGTGAAGACTGAAGGTCAAGGCTGGAGTGGAGGAACAACAGACTTTGTACAATAGTTGACAGTTTCCAAGTAATGTACAGGTGGAGGTGTGACGAGTACTCCAGCGCACACACACACACACACACACACACACACACACACACACACACACACACACACACACACACACACACACATATGCACACGCACACACACACACACACACACACACACACATACACACACACACACATGGGGGCCTCGTAGCCTGGTGGATAGCGCGCAGGACTCGTAATTCTGTGGCGCGGGTTCGATTCCCGCACGAGGCAGAAACAAATGGGCAAAGTTTCTTTCACCGTAAGTGCCCCTGTTACCTAGCAGTAAATAGGTACCTGGGAGTTAGTCAGCTGTCACGGGCTGCTTCCTGGGGTGTGTGTGTGTGTGTGGTGTGAAAAAAAATAGTTAGTAAACAGTTGATTGACAGTTGAGAGGCGGGCCGAAAGAGCAAAGCTCAACCCCCGCAAAAACACACACACACACACACACACACACACACACACACACACACACACACACAGCGATGACAAAGAGATGCCTCACTACGTCTTGGCCTTCATAAAAATAAAAATATACATTTGATGCCAGGTGATAGTGGACAGCTTGCTCTGTCGTGCGTGTGTCCTGGCCGAGTGCTGTCCTCCGTGTGCGGGTAAACGGAGTAACTCTCACACACTAGTTATTCCACTCATTATCCCAAAATTAATGAGGTCAGGAAATTGGCTCCCGGGCACCTGAGGGTGACCTAGTGTTGCCCCTACAGGCGTGGCGGTCCCCGGCAAGCTGGAGGGACCACACCGTCCTCCCCCGGCCTAGATGACGAGGACTGGCTCCCACACTCGGTCACACGTATATTTACACATGTTTTACCACCAGGCGCGGGAGGGCTTCCTGCCCTGAGGAGTCTGGCCACCGTGACCAGGGCCGTGTGCGCTGGCGTCCTCGAGGGGAGACTATCTTGTGGGCGCTGAACGATGGATTAACCACCAATAGTGGTGTCCCCGCGGGGACAAGCGGCACCCTGTACACACGTTCCACTATTCCGGGGGTGAACGCTGAAGCCTAGTTGTTCAGAGTTTTAACGTGAGGTAAGAGGCAAAAACACAAGCCCAGAACGTGGGCAAAGCAGGAGTGGTGCGGACGCGGGAGGTCCTAGCGCGTTCTGCGCAGCTCACCGGTTATAAGCGACCTGGAGATTTGCCTCAGTAACTGAGCAGGACGCCAGCCGCACCTCCGAGCGTGACGCACCACCACACATCTCTCACATCCGTCGAGATCCGCTTCTGTCTCTAAGATGACATAACTTCTTGTTTCATCCCTATTCTCTTCTTCAAGATGCCAGGTGGACGCTTGATAGACAGTGGGTACACGCCAGGTACACACACGGTGGCCTCCAGGTACACACAAGGTGGCCGCCAGGTACACACACGGTGGCCACCAGGTACACACACGGTGGCCACCAGGTACACACACGGTGGCCGCCAGGTACACACACGGTGGCCGCCAGGTACACACACGGTGGCCACCAGGTACACACACGGTGGCCACCAGGTACACACACGGTGGCCACCAGGTACACACACGGTGGCCACCAGGTACACACACGGTGGCCACCAGGTACACACACGGTGGCCACCAGGTACACACAAGGTGGCCACCAGGTACACACACGATGGCCACCAGGTACACACACGGTGGCCACCAGGTACACACACGGTGGCGACCAGGTACACACACGGTGGCCGCCAGGTACACACACGGTGGCGACCAGGTACACACAAGGTGGCCGCCAGGTACACACACGGTGGCCACCAGGTACACACACGGTGGCCACCAGGTACACACACGGTGGCCACCAGGTACACACACGGTGGCCGCCAGGTACACACACGGTGGCCACCAGGAACACACACGGTGGCCACCAGGTACACACACGGTGGCCACCAGGTACACACACGGTGGCCACCAGGTACACACACGGTGGCCGCCAGGTACACACAAGGTGGCCACCAGGTACACACACGGTGGCCACCAGGTACACACACGGTGGCGACCAGGTACACACACGGTGGCCGCCAGGTACACACACGGTGGCGACCAGGTACACACAAGGTGGCCGCCAGGTACACACACGGTGGCCACCAGGTACACACACGGTGGCCACCAGGTACACACACGGCGGCCACCAGGTACACACACGGTGGCCGCCAGGTACACACACGGTGGCCACCAGGTACACACACGGTGGCCACCAGGTACACACACGGTGGCCACCAGGTACACACACGGTGGCCACCAGGTACACACACGGTGGCCGCCAGGTACACACACGGTGGCCACCAGGTACACACACGGTGGCCACCAGGTACACACACGGTGGCCACCAGGTACACACACGGTGGCCACCAGGTACACACACGGTGGCCGCCAGGTACACACACGGTGGCCACCAGGTACACACACGGTGGCCACCAGGTACACACACGGTGGCCACCAGGTACACACACGGTGGCCACCAGGTACACACAAGGTGGCCACCAGGTACACACACGGTGGCCACCAGGTACACACACGGTGGCCACCAGGTACACACACGGTGGCCACCAGGTACAGCCCGTGATAACTCTGGCTGTCCCCATGATCTTTCTCCTGATGCTGTGATGCCGTGATACTGTGATGCCGTGATGCTGTGATACTGTGATGCTGTGATGCCGTGATGCTGTGATACTGTGATGCTGTGATGCCGTGATGCTGTGATGCTGTGATGCCGTGATACTGTGATGCCGTGATGCTGTGATACTGTGATGCTGTGATGCCGTGATGCTGTGATACTGTGATGCTGTGATGCCGTGATGCTGTGATACTGTGATGCTGTGATACTGTGATGCTGTGATACTGTGATGCTGTGATACTGTGATGCCGTGATGCTGTGATACTGTGATGCTGTGATGCCGTGATGCTGTGATACTGTGATGCTGTGATGCCGTGATGCTGTGATACTGTGATGCTGTGATACTGTGATGCTGTGATGCCGTGATACTGTGATGCCGTGATGCTGTGATACTGTGATGCTGTGATGCCGTGATGCTGTGATACTGTGATGCTGTGATGCCGTGATGCTGTGATACTGTGATGCTGTGATACTGTGATGCTGTGATGCCGTGATACTGTGATGCCGTGATGCTGTGATACTGTGATGCTGTGATGCCGTGATGCTGTGATACTGTGATGCTGTGATGCCGTGATGCTGTGATACTGTGATGCTGTGATACTGTGATGCTGTGATACTGTGATGCTGTGATGCTGTGATGCCGTGATGCTGTGATACTGTGATGCTGTGATGCCGTGATGCTGTGATACTGTGATGCTGTGATGCCGTGATGCTGTGATACTGTGATGCTGTGATACTGTGATGCTGTGATGCCGTGATACTGTGATGCCGTGATGCTGTGATACTGTGATGCTGTGATGCCGTGATGCTGTGATACTGTGATGCTGTGATGCCGTGATGCTGTGATACTGTGATGCTGTGATACTGTGATGCTGTGATGCCGTGATGCTGTGATACTGTGATGCTGTGATGCCGTGATGCTGTGATACTGTGATGCTGTGATACTGTGATGCTGTGATGCCGTGATGCTGTGATACTGTGATGCCGTGATGCTGTGATACTGTGATGCTGTGATGCCGTGATGCTGTGATACTGTGATGCTGTGATACTGTGATGCTGTGATACTGTGATGCTGTGATGCCGTGATGCTGTGATACTGTGATGCCGTGATACTGTGATGCCGTGATACTGTGATGCTGTGATGCCGTGATGCTGTGATACTGTGATGCTGTGATACTGTGATACTGTGATACTGTGATGCTGTGATACTGTGATACTGTTATGCTGTGATACTGTGATGCTGTGATACTGTGATGCTGTGATACTGTGATACTGTGATACTGTTATGCTGTGATACTGTGATGCCGTGATACTGTGATGCTGTGATACTGTGATGCTGTGATGCTGTGATACTGCGATGCCGTGATACTGTGATGCTGTGATACTGTGATGCCGTGATACTGTGATGCCGTGATGCTGTGATACTGTGATGCTGTGATACTGTGATACTGTGATGCTGTGATACTGTGATGCCGTGATACTGTGATGCCGTGATACTGTGATACTGTGATGCCGTGATACTGTGATGCTGTGATACTGTGATGCCGTGATACTGTGATGCCGTGATACTGTGATGCCGTGATACTGTGATGCTGTGATACTGTGATGCTGTGATACTGTGATGCCGTGATACTGTGATACTGTGATACTGTGATGCCGTGATACTGTGATGCTGTGATACTGTGATGCTGTGATACTGTGATGCCGTGATACTGTGATACTGTGATGCCGTGATACTGTGATGCTGTGATACTGTGATACTGTGATACTGTGATGCCGTGATACTGTGATGCTGTGATACTGTGATGCCGTGATACTGTGATGCTGTGATACTGTGATGCTGTGATGATGTGATACTGTGATGCCGTGATACTGTGATGCCGTGATACTGTGATACTGTGATACTGTGATGCCGTGATACTGTGATGCTGTGATACTGTGATGCTGTGATACTGTGATGCTGTGATGCTGTGATACTGTGATGCTGTGATGCTGTGATACTGTGATGCTGTGATGCTGTGATACTGTGATGCCGTGATACTGTGATGCTGTGATACTGTGATGCCGTGATACTGTGATGCTGTGATGCTGTGAAACTGTGATGCTGTGATGCTGTGATACTGTGATGCTGTGATGCTGTGATACTGTGATGCCGTGATACTGTGATGCTGTGATACTGTGATACTGTGATGCTGTGATACTGTGATGCCGTGATACTGTGATACTGTGATGCCGTGATGCTGTGATACTGTGATGCCGTGATGCTGTGATACTGTGATGCTGTGATACTGTGATACTGTGATGCTGTGATACTGTGATGCCGTGATACTGTGATACTGTGATGCCGTGATACCTGGTTGATACCTGGTTGATGGGGTTCTGGGAGTTCTTCTACTCCCCAAGCCCGGCCCGAGGCCAGGCTCGACTTGTGAGAGTTTGGTCCACCAGGCTGTTGCTTGGAGCGGCCCGCAGGGCCACGTACCCACCACAGCGCGGCTGATCCGGAACTTCTCTTAGAAAACCGTCCAGTTTTCTCTTGAAGATGTCCACGGTTGTTCCGGCAATATTTCTTATGCTCGCTGGGAGGACGTTGAACAACCGCGGACCCCTGATGTTTATACAGTGCTCTCTGATTGTGCCTATGACACCTCTGCTCTTCACAGGTTCAATCTTGCATTTTCTTCCATATCGTTCACTCCAGTACGTTGTTATTTTACTGTGTAGATTTGGGACCTGACCCTCCAGTATTTTCCAGGTGTATATTATTTGGTATCTCTCTCGTCTCCTTTCTAGAGAGTACATTTGGAGAGCTTTGAGACGATCCCAATAATTTAGGTGTTTTATCTCGTCTATGCGTGCCGTATATGTTCTCTGTATTCCCTCTATTTCAGCAATCTCTCCTGCTCTGAAGGGGGAAGTGAGTACTGAGCAGTACTCGAGACGGGACAGCACAAGTGACTTGAAGAGTACAACCATTGTGATGGGATCCCTGGATTTGAAAGTTCTCGTAATCCATCCGATCATTTTTCTGGCTGACGCGATATTTGCTTGGTTATGCTCCCTAAACGTTAGATCGTCGGACATCATTATTCCCAAATCCTTGACATGCTGTTTTCCTACTATGGGAAGATTCGATTGTGTTTTGTACCCTGTATTATGTTTCAGATCCTCATTTTTGCCGTACCTGAGTACCTGAAATTTATCACTGTTAAACATCATGTTATTTTCTGCTGCCCAATCAAAAACTTTGTTGACATCTGCTTGTAGTTTTTCAATGTCTTCAGCAGAGGTAATTTTCATGCTGATTTTTGTGTCATCTGCAAAGGACGACACGAAGCTGTGGCGTGTATTTTTGTCTATATCAGATATGAGAATAAGGAACAGTAGCGGTGCAAGGACTGTACCTTGAGGTACAGAGCTTTTAACATCGCTTGGACTCGATTTTATCTGATTGACTGTTACTCTTTGTGTTCTGTTCGACAGGAAATTGAGTATCCAGCGTCCTACTTTTCCAGTTATTCCCATTGACCTCATTTTGTGAGCTATCACCCCATGGTCACATTTGTCGAACGCCTTTGCAAAGTCTGTGTATACAACATCTGCATTTTGCTTTTCTTCTAGGGCTTCTGTGATTTTGTCATAGTGGTTGAGTAACTGTGACAGACAGGATCTTCCCGCTCTAAATCCATGTTGTCCTGGATTGTGCAATTCATTGTTTTCCATAAAACTAGAAATTTGATTCCTAATCACTCTTTCAAACACTTTTATTATGTGTGATGTTAGTGCAACTGGCCTATAATTTTTTGCCAAGGCTTTACTCCCCCCCTTGTGCAACGGAGCTATATCTGCAGATTTAAGTGCTGCTGGTATCTCCCCTGTATCCAGGCTCTTTCTCCATATTACGCTGAGTGCTCTCGCTACTGGTACTTTACATTTCTTTATGAATATTGAATTCCATGAGTCAGGCCCAGGAGCTGAGTGCATAGGCATATTATCAATTTCTCTTTCAAAGTCTTCCGAGTTTGTGGTAATATCCGTTATATTATCTGCAGCTTGAATGTCATTCATAAAGAAGCTGTCTGGGTCATCAACTTTCATGTTGTTTATTGGTGTGCTAAACATAGCCTCATACTGGCTTCTTAGAATTTCACTAATCTCTTTGTTGTCCTCTGTGTACGTACCTTCATTTGTAATTAACGGTCCAATACTGGTCGAGGTTTTGGATTTTGATTTTGCGTATGTGAAAAAATATTTCGGATTTTTCCTTATCTCTTGTATAGCTTTCTGTTCCAATTCCATTTCCTCAGACTCATATGATCGCTTCAACGTTTGTTCTATTTCCTCAATCTCCCTGCTTAGGCTTGTTTTCCTTGCTTGTGATAGTTGTGTCTGCCGAAGCATTTCCGTTATTTTTTTCCTTCTCCTGTACAGTCGTCTCCGTTCTCTTTCTAGAGTGGTCCTCTTTCTGCCCCTCCTCACAGGTACGTGCTACAAGCAGACCTTGTAAGCTTCAGCTGTCAGTTGAGCTATTCCCTGTGTGGGAGTTTTGTCGCTTAAGACCGTCTCCCATTGAATGGTTGCAAGGTCTACATTTATTTTTTCCCAGTCAATCCTCTTATTGTTGAAATTGAATTGATTGAATATTCCTTCTCGCTTGTTGGGTCTCTTAGACCTACTACCGTTATTTATGCTAGTTCGCACTTCAATGAGCTTATGGTCTGAGTATGAAGTATCTGAGATTGTGATATCCCTGATTAGTTCATCATTGTTTGTGAATAACAAGTCTAGTGTGTTTTCGTTTCTAGTTGGTTCTGTAATCTGTTGATTGAGCGAGAATTTGTCACAGAATCTCAAAAGTTCTCTAACCTGTGGTTGGTTATTTCCCGGGTCATTCCCTGCTATGATATTTGTGATACTGTGATACTGTGATGCCGTGATACTGTGATACTGTGATGCTGTGATACTGTGATGCTGTGATACTGTGATGCCGTGATACTGTGATGCTGTGATACTGTGATGCCGTGATACTGCGATGCTGTGATACTGTGATACTGTGATGCTGTGATACTGTGATGCTGTGATACTGTGATGCCGTGATACTGTGATGCCGTGATACTGTGATGCCGTGATACTGTGATACTGTGATGCCGTGATACTGTGATGCTGTGATACTGTGATGCCGTGATACTGTGATACTGTGATGCCGTGATACTGTGATGCTGTGATACTGTGACACTGTGATGCTGTGATACTGTGATGCTGTGATACTGTGATACTGTGATGCTGTGATACTGTGATGCTGTGATACTGTGATGCCATGATACTGTGATGCTGTGATACTGTGATGCCGTGATACTGTGATGCTGTGATACTGTGATGCTGTGATACTGTGATGCCGTGATACTGTGATGCTGTGATACTGTGATGCTGTGATACTGTGATGCTGTGATACTGTGATGCTGTGATACTGTGATGCTGTGATACTGTGATGCTGTGATACTGTGATACTGTGATGCTGTGATGCTGTGATACTGTGATGCTGTGATACTGTGATACTGTGATGCTGTGATACTGTGATGCTGTGATACTGTGATGCCGTGATACTGTGATGCTGTGATACTGTGATGCTGTGATGCTGTGATACTGTGATGCTGTGATACTGTGATACTGTGATGCCGTGATACTGTGATGCTGTGATACTGTGATGCTGTGATACTGTGATGCCGTGATACTGTGATGCTGTGATACTGTGATGCTGTGATACTGTGATGCTGTGATACTGTGATACTGTGATGCTGTGATACTGTGATACTGTGATGCTGTGATACTGTGATGCTGTGATACTGTGATGCTGTGATGCTGTGATACTGTGATGCTGTGATACTGTGATGCCGTGATACTGTGATGCTGTGATACTGTGATGCTGTGATGCTGTGATACTGTGATGCTGTGATACTGTGATGCTGTGATACTGTGATGCTGTGATACTGTGATGCTGTGATACTGTGATACTGTGATGCCGTGATACTGTGATGCTGTGATACTGTGATGCTGTGATACTGTGATACTGTGATGCCGTGATACTGTGATGCCGTGATACTGTGATGCTGTGATACTGTGATGCTGTGATACTCTGATGCTGTGATACTGTGATGCTGTGATACTGTAATGCTGTGATACTGTGATGCCGTGATACTGTGATACTGTGATGCCGTGATACTGTGATGCCGTGATACTGTGATACTGTGATGCCGTGATACTGTGATGCCGTGATGCTGTGATACTGTGATGCCGTGATACTGTGATGCTGTGATACTGTGATGCCGTGATACTGTGATGCTGTGATACTGTGATGCTGTGATACTGTGATGCTGTGATACTGTGATGCTGTGATACTGTGATGCTGTGATACTGTGATGCTGTGATACTGTGATGCTGTGATACTGTGATGCTGTGATACTGTGATGCTGTGATACTGTGATGCCGTGATACTGTGATACTGTGATGCCGTGATACTGTGATGCCGTGATACTGTGATACTGTGATGCCGTGATACTGTGATGCCGTGATGCTGTGATACTGTGATACTGTGATGCTGTGATACTGTGATGCTGTGATACTGTGATGCCGTGATACTGTGATACTGTGATGCCGTGATACTGTGATGCCGTGATACTGTGATGCTGTGATACTGTGATGCTGTGATACTGTGATGCTGTGATACTGTGATGCTGTGATACTGTGATGCTGTGATACTGTGATGCTGTGATACTGTGATGCCGTGATACTGTGATGCTGTGATACTGTGATGCTGTGATACTGTGATACTGTGATACTGTGATGCCGTGATACTGTGATACTGTGATGCTGTGATACTGTGATGCCGTGATACTGTGATGCCGTGATACTGTGATGCTGTGATACTGTGATACTCTGATGCTGTGATACTGTGATGCTGTGATACTGTGATGCCGTGATACTGTGATGCCGTGATACTGTGATGCCGTGATACTGTGATACTGTGATACTGTGATGCTGTGATACTGTGATACTGTGATGCTGTGATACTGTGATGCCGTGATACTGTGATGCCGTGATACTGTGATGCTGTGATACTGTGATACTGTGATGCCGTGATACTGTGATGCTGTGATACTGTGATACTGTGATACTGTGATGCCGTGATACTGTGATGCTGTGATACTGTGATGCTGTGATACTGTGATGCCGTGATACTGTGATGCCGTGATACTGTGATACTGTGATGCCGTGATACTGTGATGCTGTGATACTGTGATACTGTGATGCCGTGATACTGTGATGCCGTGATACTGTGATGCCGTGATACTGTGATGCCGTGATACTGTGATGCTGTGATACTGTGATGCCGTGATACTGTGATGCTGTGATGCCGTGATGCCGTGATACTGTGATGCCGTGATACTGTGATGCTGTGATGCTGTGATACTGTGATGCTGTGATACTGTGATGCTGTGATACTGTGATGCTGTGATACTGTGATGCCGTGATACTGTGATGCCGTGATACTGTGATGCTGTGATACTGTGATGCTGTGATACTGTGATGCTGTGATACTGTGATACTGTGATGCCGTGATACTGTGATACTGTGATGCTGTGATACTGTGATACTGTGATGCTGTGATACTGTGATACTGTGATGCTGTGATACTGTGATACTGTGATGCCGTGATACTGTGATACTGTGACGCCGTGATACTGTGATCCTGAGCGTTATCAGTGTCTCCATGCCTGAAGCCCTTCAGCGCCAGCGGCCCCATTCACTCTCTCGCTTGTACTGTCCTTTAGCTGAGAGCGGCCCCGTGACCTGGTACACCAGGCTGTTGGTGTACGCAGTTGGCATCGCCTGGTGGACTCGGGTCCTCATTAAGCTCCTAGCGTCTCTGGGTTTACCGGAGCGTAAACCTGTTTCCTTCTGATCTCACATCACAAGATGTGTGTTAATCATGTTGTTGTTTTCATATAATTATCTGGAGAAAAATCATGTAATTATGATGTAATGATAATATTAAGATAGCCTTTTAATCCCTTTATTCTTGAAGGATTGGGTCTTAATCCTTTATACCTGTAGGATTGGGCCCGAATCTTTCTCTTGAAAGATTAAATACTAACGCTTTATACCTGAAGGATTGGGTCCTAATCGTTTATAGTTAAAGGATTGTGTATAATGATCTACCCGTTTCTCAAGACTCTCCCACAATATTAAGTGATAGACCCCAAAAAAGTTCTCGTTTTGAACTATAATTTTATATAGAAGCTAAGATAGAAATACTAAAAACTCAAAGTTAAACATTTCTAGGGCTAGTATAGCACATATAGCTGTACTATATTAAGCCTAAGATAGCGTATATTAGGCCTAGAGTTATTAAACATCTTTGCTTACGTTCTTTGGGTATATTATCTATTTAATAGAATGGCTGGCGGGTTACTTCAGTACTGCAAAAGGTGGACGTTTGGGTCCAACAGTACATACTGGCTCTTTTGACCAACAGGGGGCCTGGTCGACGACCGGGCCGCGGGGACACCAAGCCCCGGAAGCACCTCAAGGTAAGGTAACCGGTTGCTCAAAAGCACAAATATGCATGTGATGCTTGACATCACAGGATGTCCCTCCCATGCTTGTGATCTCACTGACATCCATCATTGTACAATACTTCCAAATGTTCGGCGTGCTGAACTAAGTACACTTTGTACCATTTTCTCCTGAACGACACTGAACGAGGCTGTCATGAGCACTTGGCGAGGGTCGGGGTAAGAGAGAGTTAGGGGCCGTTCACCCGTAAATTCAAGGAACATACGTCTTAACACTAGAAACTCAACCGTATGGAGGGGATTCTCCTCAAGATTTGGGACAGTTTCACAAGTCTCTGGACAGTTTTCAATATATTCGAATTAACAAATCCACCAAACTTAAAGACCCAGATAATACGTTGCACCAACAAATATTATATATACTGAATACGAAAACACTTGACTGTAAAAATATTTAAATGATAGTTGCATCTGAGAACCTTCAGTGCTGCCCAGTAACAATTTATATTATATATATATATATATATATATATATATATATATATATATATATATATATATATATATATATATATGTCGTACCTAGTAGCCAGAACGCACTTCTCTGCCTACTATGCAAGGCCCGATTTGCCTAATAAGCCAAGTTTTCATGAATTATTTGTTTTTCGACTACCTAAGCGACCAAAAATAACCTAACCTAACTTTTTCGGCTACCTAACCTAACCTAACCTATAAAGATAGGTTAGGTTAGGTTAGGTAGGGTTGGTTAGGTTCGGTCATATATCTATGTTAATTTTAAGTCCAATAAAAAAAAATTGACCTCATACATAATGAAATGGGTAGCTTTATAATTTCATAAGCAAAAAAATAGAGAAAATATATTAATTCTGGAAAACTTGGCTTATTAGGCAAATCGGGCCTTGCATAGTAGGCTGAGAAGTGCGTTCTGGTTACTAGGTACGACATATATATATATATATATATATATATATATATATATGTCGTACCTAGTAGCCAGAACTCACTTCTGAGCCTACTATGCAAGGCCCGATTTGCCTAATAAGCCAAGTTTTCATGAATTAATTGCTTTTCGACTACCTAACCTACCTAACCTAACCTAACCTAACTTTTTCGGCTACCTAACCTAACCTAACCTATAAAGATAGGTTAGGTTAGGTTAGGTAGGGTTGGTTAGGTTCGGTCATATATCTACGTTAATTTTAATTCCAATAAAAAAAAATTCACCTCTTACATAATGAAATGGGTTGCTTTATCATTTCATAAGAAAAAAATTAGAGAAAATATATTATTTCATGAAAACTTGGCTTATTAGGCAAATCGGGCCATGCATTGTAGGCTGAAAAGTGAGTTCTGGCTACTAGGTACGACATATATATATATATATATATATATATATATATATATATATATATATATATATATATATGACAATGTCAGACCCCGGAGGAAAATGAAACAGGAATTTCCTTAAGTACTTTCGTATATTAAATACATCTTCAGAAGGAATGATTCCTTCTGAAGACGTATTTAATATACGAAAGTACTTAAGGAAATTCCTGTTTCATTTTCCTCCGTGGTCTGACATTGTCACATTCTTAATCACGTGTTTATTTTCGTGATATACACACATACATATATATATATATATATATATATATATATATATATATATATATATATATATATATATATATATATATATATTGATAATATAGCCTCTCAGCTGGATACAAGTGGGCGAGCTGTGATGTGTATCCGACAGAACCATCAGCACACCTGCACGACACACCTGTGGTACACCTGCACAACACACCTGTGGTACACCTGCACAACACACCTGTGGTACACCTGCACAACACACCTGTGGCACACATGCACAACACACCTGTGGTACACCTGCACAACACACCTGTGGTACACCTGCACAACACACCTGTGGTACACCTGCACAACACACCTGCACGACACACCTGTGGTACACCTGCACAACACACCTGCACGACACACCTGTGGTACACCTGCACAACACACCTGTGGTACACCTGCACAACACATCTGTGGTACACCTGCACAACACACCTGTGGTACACCTGCACAACACACCTGTGGTACACCTGCACAACACACCTGCACGACACACCTGTGGTACACCTGCACAACACACCTGTGGTACACCTGCACAACACACCTGTGGTACACCTGCACAAGACACCTGTCACACCTGCATGACATACTTGCGGCACACCTTCACAAGACACCTGTGGCATACTTGCACGACATACTTATGGTACACCTGCACAAGACACCTGTGCCACACCTGCATGACATACTTGTGGCACACCTTCACAAGACACCTGTGGCACATCTGCACAAGACACCTGTGATACACCTGTGGTACACCCACAACACACCTATGGTACACCTGCACGACACACCTGTGGTACACTTGCACAATATACCTGTGATACACCTGCGCAAGACACCTGTGGTACACCCACAACACACCTGTGGTTCCCCTGTACAACATATTGAGAGCAGCAACGTGTGCTGTAGCAGTGTGTGTTCCAGCGAGCTGTTGGTGCCTGAGAGGAGCTTGCTGTAGCAGTGTGTGTTCCAGCGAGCTGTCGGTGCCTGAGAGGAGTTTGCAGCCGCAGTTGTTACATCAAAACACTTTTTTTTATTTAAACAGTACTTTATTTTTTAGTATAAATTAACTGAAATAATGCTGTCTTGTTTCTTAAATATAATAAAGGTTAATGTGTCAAGCTTTCTTAGTAGAAATTCATATTAGAAATAATAGGTATGATACATGCATGTTTAAGTTAATACAAGAAGCACACAAGCGTCTTAAGACAGGAGAGTCTCCCGACCCTCTTCGTATGGTTGTAATATCACATATAGGGCTTGTACTTGACTGATTAGCTAAATCAATCACCCTTGTAACAGACTTATGGCTAATTTGAGTGTTTATCTACCATAGGAGACAACACACAATTAAGTTACACACTCGCCCTTGGCAATGCTTAATCACTTGCACACAATTATGCATTTGCTACCTTTATCTCATTAGGTCACTATACACACTATTTACATTGACAGATGACAAGAGACACTTGGAAGAAAAATGCTCATTCGTGCCCCAATTATAAGGGTAAAATTACTTCCTGTGTATAAAAAAGTGCAAAGCCTTTGAGCCTTTGTGTGGGGCATTGAGTGTTAAAACTTGACAACACTATCACATGGTCACTGAGCAGTGGGTGTGTTGTCATGGGGCCGTGGGTACCCGCACGGCTGAGGTGGCCCCGTCATGCCCGGCACAGTCATCCAGCACACAACACACACTTAAGGAGCACCATCATTAATATCCGGCTCTTTTTAAGGAGCTCACTATTGCCGGTGTCGAGTCTTGTTGATGGTCCTGTAGTCTGCGTCTGTGACTGGTAAACTGCAGCTTCGTCTGCGTCTGTGAGCAAGGTTGCTGGAATAGTTGGCTCCATGGGTCACCCGAGGTCACACGGCTGCCTGCAGACGGGTCGGGGATGGCCATTTGTCGATGGTTGGCAAGTCTGGCGTGGCCCCACGATCGCTAGGGTTCTCGTGGTTGTTACCGTAGGTGGCATCGTCCTCAGAGTCTACACATTCAGAAGGAAGATCAGAGTGTGAGGCGAGGGAGGAGGCAGGGCGGGACGAGGAGGGTGACACGCCAGGCCACACCCGAGGTTCCGTTTGCGTTGTACCATCTGTCACTCCAAGAGAGTCTGGGTCGAGGCTGTGTTGCTCATCCTCCTGGCTGGGCGTAGGCTTCTGCAGAGGTTCATTTGGCGAAAGTTTACGGTGGTGGATAGGAAGTTTAACCGGACTAGTGACTTTGGGGTCTTCTCTAGGAACCTTTCTGGGACGGTGCCCACACGGTCGTAACCTTTCACACTTCTCTTCAGCTAGACTCCGCTGCTGAAGATTCTGCTGCTGTACCTGCTTCAACAGTATCTGCTGGTGGTGAAGTGGAAGGCTGAAGACATCTTCACTGCCTAAAGGCGTGTAGCCACTGCAGTTCAGGGAAAAGTTGTTCTTAACAATTTTAGTGAGGAGACATGGCCTGGGAGGCAGCGGCTGGCCCAGACGGTGAAGCACCTCGCCATCATCTCCAGAGGCCTCATCAGTGTGGCCTGCGTAATCCACCACTACTGCCGAGTCTGGAGTAATGTCGTGAAGGTTGAGACGACGGGAGTGTGGTTGTCGCCAGGCCCCTGGAGATGGCCGCTCATCACTGTCATGTTTCCGACTGTGGCGAGTGTGCCGGCTGCCAGTGGAGCACAGATCAGAGTCTGAGCCACGCGTGTGACGGTCGTGGGAGATGTCTGTCAGGTAGTCGACATGAATGTCAGACTGAGGTGAGGTAGATGAAGTGCGGGGTGCAAGCAGCGCCGTCAGCTGCTCCACTGCCTGCCGGCCTTCGTAGCCATGTACAGCAGGCTCCCCCTCAACATACACAGCTCGTTGGCGGGCCAGACGTGCACGTGCAACCGGTCGGTGTAGAGAAGCGTACACATGCGAGGAAGCGGTGGATGACGACTGGTAATAAGGAGCAACTTCAAAGTCATCGTACATGCGGACGTCAAAGCTATTGGCGGCACTGATGGAGGAACAAGTACTGGCATACTTGGACCAGTCATTGTCAGCTGTAGGTGCGGGAGAGAGGGCATCCGTAGAGCTGTAGTCCGTGACACTCGCTGCATCGCTCCTGCAGTGTCTGCTGTCTCCCAGCCCACAGTACAGCTCAGAGTTGATGCGGTTCTGCAAGAGGTGCCCAAACTGGTTGCTGTCATATGGGTCTTCATATCTCGGGGAACTCTTGGACTTCGCAGATGGAGACTTTTCCTCGGGCTGAGGGGTGTTGGCATAGAGGCTCTGGTCATACGAAGGTGGGTCGTCCTTGGGAACCTGCTGCAGGAGCTTCGAATCTGCAGCGTCTGCTTGAATTTCCAGGTTCTGTAGGGACTTTCGGAGGACCTCGTCCATGCCTTGCTGAGGGTCGACTTGCATCCTGAATCTGACGAAGCCAGCATCGTTGAAGAGCATGGAGGAAGGCCTAGAGGCAGAATCCGGGGGAAGGGCGCCGAGGGTGTTGCCGTGGTTCCACAGGAGATGGATGTCAGAGGTGCCAGAGTGGAGAGTGGCAGATTTGCGTATTGATGGTCGTTTGTGAGAGACCCGGACTGTGTTGGCCCGCCGGGCAAGAGGCTCCTGTGTCAGTGCCTCCTGGTAAACAACCTTCCCACAGGACTGCAGTGTGAAGTTCCTCACGGCTTGGTTAGTCTGGCAGACAGCAGGGAAAACTTCATCAACCTTGTCTTGAGTTGTGATGCTGGAGCAACTACCACACCGCCTACAGGAGAACACCGCAAGGATTCTCTTCTCCCCCTTGTGGTTCTGCCGCTTCCCCGAAGATCCCCCCAGAGTAAGAGTCGAGGCCACACCCAACAGCACCCACATGAGCACCTCCAGAAGGCGACAGGTGCTCTGATAGGCCAGCCAGTGCCAGGGATATGCTGGTGGGAGCTCGAAGATGTAGTGAGGACCTACCAAGGGCATACATGTGGAGACCGGCCACCAGCACCTGCAGTAGGGAGGCCACAATAGTCAGGTGGGAGCCACGCAGAAGGGCGAGCCGCGGGTGACGAGGAGGCAGAGTTCCTTCCAGTGGCGCTCGACTCAACCGGACCAGGAGCAGCCCTGGATGGCGGCCGGCTCCACGCCCGACCCGCCACACAGAGAGGAAGCCACCAATGCCCACAGCGCCGCCCCAGGCTGCAGTGACAGCCCTAGCAGCAGCCCTCAGTGGGGCAGCGTGTTCGGGCAGCAATGCTGAGGTCAAATGAGCAGCAATCGATGCCAAGAGATGAGCAGCAGTTAGGAGGGCAAGGGCTAATGGTGCGTGGGGCTTCCTGGGCAGTAGTCGTGGGCAGCGCCATGCCCTCACTATAGCCAGGACCACTACTGCCAGTGCTGCAGTGAGACAGGGCCATCCGGTTTCCTCCACGACGGCAGAGAGTGCAACGGGCAGGCGACGCTCAGCGCCGTAGGGGTCGTGGAAGAGGTGGACACAGCGCAGAAAGGCAGCAAGGAACATCAGGAGGTGGAGGGTGATGTAGTATCCTCGGGGCAGGAGGTGCGCTGCCGCATGCACACGCGCCAGCCAGAACAGTGCCAGCAGTGCCAGCAGGCTGTACAGGCCAGCTGCACAGTACACATGCACGACCCACACCGTCCCCAAGGCCCGCACCCATGCCACCTTGCTCAGGCCAACACCCACGTCTGCTCGAACCACCTCTACTTCCTGCGGTCGGTCCAGGTTCACCATTTGGTCTCTGGTGGCATCCGGCGCAGTGTTCACAGGCGCCTCTATGTACGGCGTCTGAACCGGCCGGTTACCCATGCGCTTGACGCCCCGCTGGTCCGTCACCGCCTTCTGCTGCACCTCCAGCTCCAGGCCAGGCTGGGATGACCAGACAGGCGGTCCTGAAGCCCTATACCCATAGTCATCCCTTGGGGGAAAGTCCTGGGGTAGTTTGTAGCTGGGGGTGGGGCGATGGGTGGAGGTGGTGGTGGTGGTGGAGGGGTGGCTGGTGGAGACACCGTAGGCCACACCGCGGAAGATGGCCGCCAGGGAGCTCTCGATGCTGCTGGTGTTGTTGGTCTTGTGGCGTAGCTCCATTCCTGACCACTTGGAGGAGAAGAGCCCCAGACTGCTGCTGTTGGTGCTGGTGTTGTCGCGTGCCCTGGGTGCGGTGAGCGGTGCCGTGCGCAGTCCCACCTGCGCCCTGGACGAGGTCACCAGCAGCACGCCCACCAGGAGCAACATGGCGGCGAGATGCATGGCTGCGCAGTCACCTTCTGGCCGACACGGCTGCCATCACAACCTGTGAAGGAGAGAGTGGAGGAGTCAGTGGCGCCGCCGCAAGTCTTCCTGTTTACTACAATAGTTTTGTTGAACACGGGTAGTGCTAATGGTGGTGGTGCTGGGAGTAATGGTGGTGGTTGTTAATGGTTGTGGTGGAGCTGGGGGTAATGGTGGTGGTTGTTAATGGTAGTGGTGGTGCTGGGAGTAATGGTGGTGGTTGTTAATGGTAGTGGTGGTGCTGGGGGTAATGGTGGTGGTTGTTAATGGTAGTGGTGGTGCTGGGAGTAATGGTGGTTGTTGTTAATGGTAGTGGGGGTGCTGGGAGTAATGGTGGTTGTTGTTAATGGTAGTGGTAGTTGTGTTAATGGGAGTGGTGGTGCTGGGGGTAATGGGGGTTGTTGTTAATGGTAGCGGTAGTTGTGTTAATGGGAGTGGTGGTGCTGGGGGTAATGGTGGTTGTTCTTAATGGTAGTGGTGGTTCGTGTATCAATAGTAGTGGTGGTTGTTGTATCAATGGTAGTGGCGGTTGTGTTAATGGTGGTGGTGGAGTAATGGTGGTTGTAGTGGTGGTGATGGTGGTTACAGTGAGCAAGGGGATAAGGAAAGCAGAGAGAGTATTGGCACCTGGTGACACTGAAGGTACTGATAATGGTGGTGGTACTTATGGTGGGAGTGTCAAGAATGGTAGTGATTATGGTGCTAATAACGGTAGTGGTGCCAGACGTGGTAACTATTGTAATAGTGGAAGATATTGACGTAGTGATGACTAGAGGCAGGCAAGTGGGTATGGTGGGCCGGAGGTGCCTGGAACTGCTGGGTATAGGCCTACCATAGTAAAAGCTATGCCTATATATAGCATCATTTCAAACTAGGCCTACCATAGTAGAAGCTATGCCTATATATATAGCAACATTTCAAACTAGGCCTACCATAGTAGAAGCTATGCCTATATATAGCATCATTTCAAACTATCACAATTTCGGGAGAACGATTGAAATTATTAAATATAAACTCAACGATTTAAAATAATTATTGAGGGAGATCTGGGAAGCACTGAAGAGTGTTGAATCCCTCCCACATGTGGAGGAGCGGCAACCTTTAACACTATTGGCATTATGGGGAAAATATTTATGCTGTTTGATACGATCCAAAATCTCGACATACAAGAATTAAAGTAAATTCCTGTAACTATTCTTGGTCCAAGACCTGTATCAACCAAGGCTGTGATAACCACTTCCCACCAAACACACACCGAAACTACGACGTTGGTACAACGTTCGAACACGTTTTAACACCTCCTAACCAGTTTTAACAGCCAATATAGCACGTTGTAACAACGTTCTAATACGTCATAAACACGTTAAGCCAAGATGTAACAACTTTATTACAAGTTGTAACAAGCAGAAAATAGAGACAGTTACGGTTTGTGTTACCAGGGTTGATACCTGGAGAGGGTTTCGGGAGTTTATCTACTACCCAAGCCTGGCCCGAGGCCAGACTTGACTTGTGACAACTTGGTCCAACAGGCAGTTGCTTGGAGCGGCCCGCAGGCCCACATCTTAACCACTTGCTATAGCAACGTGAGTGTAGAAGCACTCAGACCCACTGATCACCCCCAGGACATGGTTCAAGGTCACCCTCTACCCCTCGCCCGTGGCTAGGATTTCTTCAATGGTCACCAGTGGGCAGATTCGCGTCCTGGTCAAGAACCGGGCCGCAGGGACGCTCAGCTCCGAAATCATCTCAAGGTAAGGAGGTTATATCACAACTGTAATGCTCCTCTTTACTCTCCCACACACAAGGTTGGAAAGTTTTAAGGCTGATTTCTGCAAATGTCGCACATATTACGATTTTTTCCAGCAAAAATAGTAAGGGATAACTTTTGGGGATCCTTGTCCTAGGATACTTAAATAAGAATATCTTATTTAAGTATCCTAGACATGTTATCCTAGTATCGCACTAAGAAAGCAGAGCGTCTATGGGTCATCCAATAATGTTAGCAGACTTCTAGATGTCACCACTGCTAGACTTAGTCTCGGCTACAAGTACCTCTGGCTGTGTAACATCTGCTGATGTAGACTTGACTAAATGTAAACTGTCAGCAGAACTATTCACATACTTTGCGTCATTATATAATGGAATGTGAAAAATCGCCGAATTCAGAGATAACATTATCAATGGTGTCCAAGAAATGTGTAAGTACTTTATTCATAATGATTGTGCTGCCGGGAATCTTAGCGAAGTATCTCAAATTTGCTTACTGTAGGTGCAGCTGCCGCCCAGTTGGGTGGGTGTGGAGCACATGACTGTAAAGCTGCCGCCCAGTTGGGTGGGTGTGGAGCACATGACTGTAAAGCTGCCGCCCAGTTGGGTGAGTGTGGAGCACATGACTGTAAAGCTGCCGCCCAGTTGGGTGGGTGTGGAGCACATGACTGTAAAGCTGCCGCCCAGTTGGGTGGGTGTGGAGCACATGACTGTAAAGCTGCCGCCGGGTGGATGTGGAGCACATGACTGTAAAGCTGCCGCCCAGTTGGGTGGATGTGGAGCACATGACTGTAAAGCTGCCGCCCAGTTGGGTGGGTGTGGAGCACATGACTGTAAAGCTGCCGCCCAGTTGGGTGGGTGTGGAGCACATGACTGTAAAGCTGCCGCCCAGTTGGGTAGGTGTGGAGCACATGACTGTAAAGCTGCCGCCCAGTTGGGTGGGTGTGGAGCACATGACTGTAAAGCTGCCGCCCAGTTGGGTGGGTGTGGAGCACATGACTAAAGCTGCCGCCCAGTTGGGTGGGTGTGGAGCACATGACTGTAAAGCTGCCGCCCAGTTGGGTGGGTGTGGAGCACATGACTGTAAAGCTGCCGCCCAGTTGGGTGGGTGTGGAGCACATGACTGTAAAGCTGCCGCCCAGTTGGGTGGGTGAGGAGCACATGACTGTAAAGCTGCCGCCCAGTTGGGTGGGTGTGGAGCACATGACTGTAAAGCTGCCGCCCAGTTGGGTGGGTGTGGAGCACATGACTGTAAAGCTGCCGCCCAGTTGGGTGGGTGTGGAGCACATGACTGTAAAGCTGCCGCCCAGTTGGGTGGATGTGGAGCACATGACTGTAAAGCTGCCGCCCAGTTGGGTGGGTGTGGAGCACATGACTGTAAAGCTGCCGCCCAGTTGGGTGGGTGTGGAGCACATGACTGTAAAGCTGCCGCCCAGTTGGGTGGGTGTGGAGCACATGACTGTAAAGCTGCCGCCCAGTTGGGTGGGTGTGGAGCACATGACTGTAAAGCTGCCGCCCAGTTGGGTGGGTGTGGAGCACATGACTGTAAAGCTGCCGCCCAGTTGGGTGGGTGTAGAGCACATGACTGTAAAGCTGCCGCCCAGTTGGGTGGGTGTGGAGCACATGACTGTAAAGCTGCCGCCCAGTTGGGTGGGTGTGGAGCAAGACTAGTAACTGTGTGACTCACCATAGATGTAAAGTGCCTTGTATAGTGACTGTTGTGAGCCTCTTGTTGAATCGATGTGTAAATAATATATATATATATATATATATATATATATATATATATATATATATATATATATATATATATATATATATATATATATATATATATATATATATATATATATATATATATATATATATATATATATATATATATATATATATAATTGTGTAACTAGGGTCAAAAGATTGTCACTTGCTTAACTAAACGAACTATGGAGTTCAGTTCCTGAACTGACCATGTGCCTCTGTAACCCTTTCCACCACCGCCCACGGGATGGGTATATGGGTATGGGGGTGCATAATAAAGAAACAAATTGGAAAGCAGTGGGCATTAGAGGCAGCTGGCGGGCACTGACGCCCCCCCCCCATCCTCCCCCCTAGCGGAGGGTACACTTGGTGAGAGGCCTTCAGGAGGAGAGGAGCCCCCGCGTTAGTGTGGCTGGGGCCCACTAGCAGTAAAGACAGGAGCCGCCATTAACCCTTCCGTGGCACGGCTCAAACGCCCCTCACTCAAAACTCTCTCCGGTTAAACGATCATTTCAACTCAATTTACCGACAGCTTGGAGCTCTTCCCGGGGAAAACTAACTTTGATTTTAGCAGTAAGCGCTTGAGAGTCTCGTAAATGTTCTCCCGAAGCCCACGTTTTTGTGTGAAGAAGCGCCGGCGCCGGGTTAGCGTCTGAGGGGGAATGGTGCTGGTGCTGACCCCCAGGTGACCCCAGCGCCCGGGGGCCGCCGGCTTGCTGACCCCCAGCACCCGGGGGCCGCAGGCTTGCTGACCCTCAGGTGACCCCAGCACCCGGGGGGCCGCAGGCTTGCTGACCCCCAGGTGACCCCAGCACCCGGGGGGCCGCCGGCTTGCTGACCCCCAGCACCCGGGGGCCGCAGGCTTGCTGACCCCCAGGTGACCCCAGCACCCGGGGGGCCGCAGGCTTGCTGACCCTCAGGTGACCCCAGCACCCGGGGGCCGCCGGCTTGCTGACCCCCAGGTGACCCCAGCACCCGGGGGGCCGCCGGCTTGCTGACCCCCAGGTGACCCCAGCACCCGAGGGGGCCGCCGGCTTGCTGACCCCCAGGTGACCCCAGCACCCGGGGGGCCGCCGGCTTGCTGACCCCCAGGTGACCCCAGCACCCAGGGGCCGCCGGCTTGCTGACCCCCAGTGTATGGGATCCTCTTGTATTCAAAATCAAGTTATATTTAAATATGCATTTAATGTAATATGGGCAGATATTTAAGTTATATATAGGAGCACATGCATCTGTAATTATTATTATTTACACGAATTCAGTAAAAATAATGGAATATATAATTAATATGAAGATAGTAGATGTCGTTTACTAATCCCAAAACACGACAAGTGAGCAGTCTACAGCCTCGTGCCAAACACATGCACCAACAGCCAAGACTCGTCTATTACGACAAATCAAAGGACGACACCACAATGCTCATGTGTCAACTTTGTGAAAGAGAAAACATGCACTCTCTTGAACATTATATTGTAGAATGTCCCATATTGACTGACTTTCGCCCTCCTGGGCTAAGGTATGCTGAACTCTGTAGTTACTATATGAGTACTGGAACACTTGATGATATATTGGACTTGTACCCAAGATTAACCATGTAATGTATCAATTATATAATGTATATATATGATGTAACTATATAACCTGAGCTTGTAAAAGCACCTTCATCACCTTCAGTGATTAAGTGCTTAATTGCACACTAGTTTTTCTATGAGCTATCTCTCTCTGCCAGAGTAAAAGAGAAAAATGTATGTGAATGCATGTGTGTGTGTATATATGTATGTATGTATATACGTATACATGTATGTATATATGTATGTGTACATATATATGTGTGTGTGTATGTATATGTATGTGTATAAAGTACATATGGAAGCTGATCAGAATTACATTTCACCTTTGTAAATGCACATTAATGACACTATGTAAAAGACACATCGAACACTTTATGTAGGGCATACGTAAATCTGTGTATCTATGTATTTACGTATGTAGGTTAGCTTAGCATTTTAAAAGCACCGAATCACCTTCTGTGGTTGAGTGTTCAATAAACCCTTGAACTATATGTTTAACACTTCTCTCACCCTGTCCATGGAGGACAGAAGAAAATGTATATATGCTGGTTAGCATTGTAAATATGTGGCCACGTTTGTGGTAGAAAATAATAATAATAATAATAATAATAATAATAATAATAATAATAATAATAATAATAATAATAATAAATGTTCCTACTATTAATGTTACTCGACTGTTTTCAGAAAGGTGGGTAGTGGAACAGACTCCTGCTGACTCCTGCTAGCAGGCTGAGAGCTTTCCCTTACCATAGCTCATGGTAATCCTTACCTGCTAGTTTCCCTGGAACACGACCCGCTCCGAATACGTTAAATAAAATAATAACTTGAGCACCATATATAGTGGGCCGAGGAGGAGCGACACAGTGAAGAGTAGAGGTGCCATAAGCAGTATAAACAACTGGGATCCCTCAGCCTTTCTCTTACTTTTATGACTAAAAATGTTCCTGGAACGCGAGTCGGGATTTCAAGAGACAACTGGACAATTTTATCCAGGATGTAATGGGTATGTGGGCCTGCTGGCCACTTACAGCAACAGATATGTGGGCCTGCTGGCCGCTTACAGCAACAGATATGTGGGCCTGCTGGCCACTTACAGCAACAGTTATGTGGGGCCTGCTGGCCACTTACAGCAACAGTTATGTGGGGCCTGCTGGCCGCTTACAGCAACAGTTATATGGGGCCTGCTGGCCGCTTACAGCAACAGTTATGTGGGCCTGCTGGCCGCTTACAGCAACAGTTATGTGGGGCCTGCTGGCCACTTACAGCAACAGTTATGTGGGGCCTGCTGGCCGCTTACAGCAACAGTTATGTGGGGCCTGCTGGCCACTTACAGCAACAGTTATGTGGGGCCTGCTGGCCGCTTACAGCAACAGTTATGTGGGGCCTGCTGGCCGCTTACAGCAACAGTTATGTGGGCCTGCTGGCCACTTACAGCAACAGTTATGTGGGCCTGCTGGCCACTTACAGCAACAGTTATGTGGGGCCTGCTGGCCGCTTACAGCAACATTTATGTGGGCCTGCTGGCCACTTACAGCAACAGTTATGTGGGCCTGCTGGCCACTTACAGCAACAGTTATGTGGGCCTGCTGGCCACTTACAGCAACAGTTATGTGGGGCCTGCTGGCCGCTTACAGCAACAGTTATGTGGGCCTGCTGGCCACTTACAGCAACAGTTATGTGGGCCTGCTGGCCGCTTACAGCAACAGTTATGTGGGCCTGCTGGCCATGCAACAGTTATGTGGGCCTGCTGGCCGCTTACAGCAACAGATATGTGGGGCCTGCTGGCCACTTACAGCAACAGATATGTGGGCCTGCTGGCCACTTACAGCAACAGATATGTGGGCCTGCTGGCCGCTTACAGCAACAGATATGTGGGCCTGCTGGCCGCTTACAGCAACAGATATGTGGGCCTGCTGGCCACTTACAGCAACAGATATGTGGGCCTTAGTGTACATCCTGCTCACTCCCTGTGTACATCCGGCTGTGTGAATTTTCTGTGTTCACTCTGTGAACTGTGTACTCCTGTCCAGTCACAATACTTCTAGGCTGTTCACTCCTGGCCTATGTAACCTGGCCTGGCCAATTTAACCGGGCCGCGGGGACGCTAAGCCCCGGAAGCACCTCAAGGTAACCTCAAGGTAACCCCCCGCACTGTGTGTTCCGGGCTCTATATCACTCCCCACAGAGTACCCCCCCCCCCCACCCCTCCACTGTGTGTTCCGGGCTCTATATCACTCCCCACAGAGCACCCCCCACTATGTGTTCCGGGCTCTATATCACTCCCCACAGAGCACCCCCCCCCCCACTGTGTGTTCCGGGCTCTATATCACTCCCCACAGAGCACCCCCCCACCCCACCCCTCCACTGTGTGTTCCGGGCTCGACTATATCACTCCCCACAGAGCACCCCCCCCCACTGTGTGTTCCGGGCTCTATATCACTCCCCACAGAGCACCCCCCCACTGTGTGTTCCGGGCTCTATATCACTCCCCACAGAGCACCCCCCCACCCCTCCACTGTGTGTTCCGGGCTCTATATCACTCCCCACAGAGCACCCCCCCACTGTGTGTTCCGGGCTCTATATCACTCCCCACAGAGCACCCCCCCACTGTGTGTTCCGGGCTCTATATCACTCCCCACAGAGCACCCCCCCACTGTGTGTTCTGGGCTCTATATCACTCCCCACAGAGCACCACGACAGGAACGACCAGACCCAGGTCAGGGGGTAAAGAGTCCCGCCGGTGGGAACACGGCAAAGGGTCGTACCGTGGATAATATCATCAAGGGATCCGACAGCTTAAGACCTTAACCCATACCTTCCACCGTAGGGTTAACGCCCATCTCGACACCCTCTGTGGGGCCGAAAATAACCGTTTGATGCGTTAATTCCGGGTTAGGTAAAGATGGGGGGAGGTATGGCATCTTCTTGCCCCTCTCCTCCGGATCTTATGTCGATTTCATACGGGAGTGTAGGCCTAAGCCATCAACTAGTGCTTTCCTTAACTTTCTTTTTGGTTTCTCGTGGCTAAGCGCCGACCTCCAATGGCTTACTTAGGGTGGGATAGGTGTAGTTAGGTTTAACCTGAGGTTAGATTAAACTTAATCAACCAGGCTGTGATTCATGCGTCAGGCTGCGAGCAGCCGCGTCCAACAGCCTGGTTGACCAGTCCAGCAACCAGGCGGCCTGGTCGGGAACCGTGCCGCGGGGAGGTTGAACCCCGAAATTATCGCATGGTAACCGCAAGGTAGGCCTAATTTTATTTCCCTTTGTCTCTGTTGTCTGTCTGTCTGTCTGTCTGTCTGTCTGTCTGTCTGTCTGTCTGTCTGTCTGTCTGTCTGTACTCACTTAGTTGTGCTTGCGGGGGTTGAGCTCTGGCTCTTTGGTCCCGCCTCTCAACTGTCAATCAACTGGTGTACAGATTCCTGAGCCTACTGGGCTCTTATCATATCTACATTTGAAACTGTGTATGGAGTCAGCCTCCACCACATCACTTCCTAGTGCATTCCATCTGTTAACTACTCTGACAAAGTTCTTTCTAACGTCCCTGTGGCTCATGTGGGTACTGAGTCTCCACCTGTGTCCCCTTGTTCGTGTCCCACCCGTACTAAAGCGCATGTCTTGGTCCACACTGTCATTTCCCCTCAGAATTTTGTTGTCTGTCTGTCTGTCTTACAGATGAATACTTGTCACAACACCCGCTACCAGATGTAAAATAATTTTGATGTTTTACTGAGTGTATTCTAGCAGTAAAGGATCTCTGTACGCTCTCCAGGTCAGCAAATTCTCCACATTTTGAATGAGGCTGTTAATGTTCAACAGTATTCCACGCTTGAGAGCACTAGTATATTGACCAGGATCATCACTGGTCACTAGTATATTGACCAGGATCATCACTGGTCACTAGTATATTGACCAGGATCATCACTGGTCACTAGTATATTGACCAGGATCATCACTGGTCACTAGTATATTGACCAGGATCATCACTGGTCACTAGTATATTGACCAGGATCATCACTGGTCACTAGTATATTGACCAGGATCATCACTGGTCACTAGTATATTGACCAGGATCATCACTGGTCACTAGTATATTGACCAGGATCATCACTGGTCACTAGTATATTGACCAGGATCATCACTGGTCACTAGTATATTGACCAGGATCATCACTGGTCACTAGTATATTGACCAGGATCATCACTGGTCACTAGTATATTGACCAGGATCATCACTGGTCACTAGTATATTGACCAGGATCATCACTGGTCACTAGTATATTGACCAGGATCATCACTGGTCACTAGTATATTGACCAGGATCATCACTGGTCACTAGTATATTGACCAGGATCATCACTGGTCACTAGTATATTGACCAGGATCATCACTGGTCACTAGTATATTGACCAGGATCATCACTGGTCACTAGTATATTGACCAGGATCATCACTGGTCACTAGTATATTGACCAGGATCATCACTGGTCACTAGTATATTGACCAGGATCATCACTGGTCACTAGTATATTGACCAGGATCATCACTGGTCACTAGTATATTGACCAGGATCATCACTGGTCACTAGTATATTGACCAGGATCATCACTGGTCACTAGTATATTGACCAGGATCATCACTGGTCACTAGTATATTGACCAGGATCATCACTGGTCACTAGTATATTGACCAGGATCATCACTGGTCACTAGTATATTGACCAGGATCATCACTGGTCACTAGTATATTGACCAGGATCATCACTGGTCACTAGTATATTGACCAGGATCATCACTGGTCACTAGTATATTGACCAGGATCATCACTGGTCACTAGTATATTGACCAGGATCATCACTGGTCACTAGTATATTGACCAGGATCATCACTGGTCACTAGTATATTGACCAGGATCATCACTGGTCACTAGTATATTGACCAGGATCATCACTGGTCACTAGTATATTGACCAGGATCATCACTGGTCACTAGTATATTGACCAGGATCATCACTGGTCACTAGTATATTGACCAGGATCATCACTGGTCACTAGTATATTGACCAGGATCATCACTGGTCACTAGTATATTGACCAGGATCATCACTGGTCACTAGTATATTGACCAGGATCATCACTGGTCACTAGTATATTGACCAGGATCATCACTGGTCACTAGTATATTGACCAGGATCATCACTGGTCACTAGTATATTGACCAGGATCATCACTGGTCACTAGTATATTGACCAGGATCATCACTGGTCACTAGTATATTGACCAGGATCATCACTGGTCACTAGTATATTGACCAGGATCATCACTGGTCACTAGTATATTGACCAGGATCATCACTGGTCACTAGTATATTGACCAGGATCATCACTGGTCACTAGTATATTGACCAGGATCATCACTGGTCACTAGTATATTGACCAGGATCATCACTGGTCACTAGTATATTGACCAGGATCATCACTGGTCACTAGTATATTGACCAGGATCATCACTGGTCACTAGTATATTGACCAGGATCATCACTGGTCACTAGTATATTGACCAGGATCATCACTGGTCACTAGTATATTGACCAGGATCATCACTGGTCACTAGTATATTGACCAGGATCATCACTGGTCACTAGTATATTGACCAGGATCATCACTGGTCACTAGTATATTGACCAGGATCATCACTGGTCACTAGTATATTGACCAGGATCATCACTGGTCACTAGTATATTGACCAGGATCATCACTGGTCACTAGTATATTGACCAGGATCATCACTGGTCACTAGTATATTGACCAGGATCATCACTGGTCACTAGTATATTGACCAGGATCATCACTGGTCACTAGTATATTGACCAGGATCATCACTGGTCACTAGTATATTGACCAGGATCATCACTGGTCACTAGTATATTGACCAGGATCATCACTGGTCACTAGTATATTGACCAGGATCATCACTGGTCACTAGTATATTGACCAGGATCATCACTGGTATGGCATCTCTTGCATCTAAGCAATTGTAATCCCACCTCTCATTTTCCTTGCAGTTATGACAGCTACATTATTCTGTTAAGTAACGCCTAACACTTAAGTAACACCTAACACTTAAGTAACACCTAAGACTTAAGTAACACCTAACACTTAAGTAACACCTAACACTTAAGTAACACCTAACACTTAAGTAACACCTAAGACTTAAGTAACACCTAACACTTAAGTAACACCTAACACTTAAGTAACACCTAACACTTAAGTAACACCTAACACTTAAGTAACACCTAACACTTAAGTAACACCTAACACTTAAGTAACACCTAACACTTAAGTAACACCTAACACTTAAGTAACACCTAACACTTAAGTAACACCTAACACTTAAGTAACACCTAACACTTAAGTAACACCTAACACTTAAGTAACACCTGACACTTAAGTAACACCTTCCCACATGATTTGTCCACAAAAGTGTATATTGTTTTTCTCACTTGTGTGATTTGATTTCGTTTTATATGTGTTTCCATTTTTGTTTCTTCATTGTTCCATAGAGCAGGAGCTAGACTTATCTTCATATAAGCATCATGTGTGGTGCTCTGAAGCCCATTGAAGGACATTATTTACATCAATTTGGGGGTTTGCTGTGTCATCTTTGTTGTCTACTCTGGTGAAAACCCTAGTGTCATGTGCACGGATGACACAGCACTGTACTATGTGTCCTTCTCTCTAGTGTCATGTGCACGGATGATACAGCACTGTACTATGTGTCCTTCTCTCTAGTGTCATGTGCACGGATGATACATGTGCACGGATGATACATGTGCACGGATGATACATGTGCACGGATGACACATGTGCACGGATGACACAGCACTGTACTATGTGTCCTTGTCTCCAGTACTTATGACGTCCTAGTATGTATAATATACATAATTCTTCAAAATCATGCTCTATAATAATAATAATATAATCATATAATATATAATGATTTGGCCAAGTTATCTACTATAAAGTATACAAATATTATCAAATATTATCTATTGGCTGATAATGATATAAAGGCTAATTATATGTCTATAATGAACTACGAAGAATATACTGTATACGTATAACTTATAGACTGGAACAATAAATAGTATCTGTAACCTCTGAATATAATCATTATATACAATCTTTATCAATGTCATTACATACAATGTTGACCCACTCATTATAGCAGGCTTCAGTCTCCGTCCACACACACACACACACACACACACACACACACAGGGGCCTCGTAGCCTGGTGGATAGCGCGCAGGACTCGTAATTCTGTGGCGCGGGTTCGATTCCCGCACGAGGCAGAAACAAATGGGCCAAGTTTCTTTCACCCTGAATGCCCCTGTTACCTAGCAGTAAATAGGTACCTGGGAGTTAGTCAGCTGTCACGGGCTGCTTCCTGGTGTGTGTGTGTGTGTGGTGTGGAAAAAAAAGTAGTTAGTAAACAGTTGATTGGCAGTTGAGAGGCGGGCCGAAAGAGCAAAGCTCAACCCCCGCAAACACAACTTGGTGAATACACACACACACAGAGACAAAGGATGACAGGCAAGAGGCACTGAACTACAGGTCAGTTTGCCTAACTTGTATACCATGCAAGGTGATGGAGAAGATCGTGAGGAAAAGGCTCGTAGAGCATCTGGAGGGAAATAACTTTGTAACGCACCACCAACATGGGTTCAGGGATGGTAAATCGTGCCTCACAGGTTTAATATAATTCTATGACCAAGCAACAAAAATTAGGCAGGAAAGAGAAGGGTGGGCAGTCTGCATGTTCTTGGCCTGTGAGAAAGCCTTTGACACAGTACCTCATAAACCCATAAAAGGCTGGTACAAAAATTGGAGCAACAGTCAGGAGTAAAAGGTAAGGTGCTCCAGTGGATAAGGGAGTATTTAAGCAACAGGAAACAGCGAGTAACTGTGAGGGGAGAGACATCAGAGTGGCGAGATGTCACTAGCAGAGTCCCACAGGGCTCTGTACTTGGACCCATCTTGTTTCTAATAAATATAATCGACCTTCCAGAGAGCATAGACTCATTCCTCTCAATGATTGCCGATGATGCAAAAATTATGAGAAGAATCAAGACAGATGAAGATAGACAGAGACTACAGGACGACCTGGACAAACTGGAGGAATGGTCTAGAAAATGGCTGCTAAAGTTCAACTCAGGAAAGTGTAAAGTAATGAAATTAGGCGAAGGGAGCAGGAGGCTGAACACAAGGTACCATCTGGGAGGTGAAATTTTGCAAAAGTCAAATAGAGAGAAAGATCTGGGGGTTGATATCACACCGAACCTGTCCCCAGAGGCCCACATCAAGAGGATATCATCAGCGGCATATGCTGGCTTGGCTAACATAAGAACTGCCTTTAGAAACTTGTGTAAGGAATCGTTCAGGACCCTGTATACCACTTATGTAAGACAAATAATATGTAGATCCAGCCTGGAGTCCATACCTCGATAAACACAAGACACATTCAGAGAAGGTTCAGAGGTATGCCACCAGACTAGTCCCGGAACTAGAGGTATGAGCTACGAGGAAAGGCTACGGGAGCTGAACCTCACGTCCCTGGAAAAAAGAAGAGTAAGGGGAGACATGATAACCATCTTCAAAATTCTCAGGGGAATTGACAGTGTGGACATAGATAAACTATTTGGCACGGGTGGAACACGATCAAGGGGACACAGGTGGAAACGTAGTACCCAGATGAGCCACACAGGCATTAGATTATTTTTAAGTGTCAGAGTAGTTAACAAATGGATTGTATTAAGGAATGACGTTTTTCAAAAGTAGATTTAATAGAGCCCAGTAGGCTCCAGAATCTGTACACCAGTTGATTGACGGTTGAGGTGCGGGTCCAATGAGCCAAAGCTCAACCCCCGCAAGCACAATTAGGTGAGTACAGTCACGGGAGACATGTTTACCACATATAAAATACTCCGGGTAATTGATATAGCTCACCATGATAAGTTACCAGGGATGGGTGGCATGAGAACAAGGGGACACAGTGCCCAGATGAGCCACACAGTGAGGGCCTGGCACACACACATCAGTTCTGATGTCTGGAAGCTGAAATGACAATAGCCATCATGTCATACCTGGAACATACCTGTGGAAGGTTTCGGGTGTTCTACTTCCCGAGCCCGAGCCCGAGCCTGAGGCCAGGCTCAACTTGTGGTAAGTTGGTCCAACAGGCTGTTGCTTGAAGCGGCCCGCAGGCTCTACAGAACAGCCTGAAGAATAGGTGTCGCAGGCATGCTGCTACAGGCACAGGAGCGCGGGACACGACCGGTTGAGGCATGGTGAGAGTAGGTCTAATAGGCTGTTACCACAGGCATGAGACATGCACTGAAAGAGTTATTGAAGCCACTTCCATTTAAATATAAAAATAACAGGAGTTGAATGATAAGAGACGTCACAAGACCACCAGGAGTACATGGCTAGAAGGTGGGGCCTGAGGAGCTAGAGCTCAGCCTTGGAAAGGTGACAGTTAGTTAGATAAACAAACAATATCGCTAACAGCACCATTACCAACAATAATAATCTTTCCTTCGACGCAACACGGATAACAATCGACTCTCACTCCCAAGTGTTTACCACTGAAATCATTGAAATTAATTATTACAGAAATAGGCCTAGTCGTAGCCATGGTGCTCCTAGGGCTGGTCTCCTAGCCCGACCAGAGGCCAGACATGCCGGGTCTCCTAGCCCGGCCAGAGGCCAGACTGGCCGGGTCTCCTAGCCCGACCAGAGGCCAGACTGGCCGGGTCTCCTAGCCCAACCAGAGGCCAGACATGCCGGGTCTCCTAGCCCGACCAGAGGCCAGACTGGCCGGGTCTCCTAGCCCGACCAGAGGCCAGACATGCCGGGTCTCCTAGCCCGACCAGAGGCCAGACTGGCCGGGTCTCCTAGCCCGACCAGAGGCCAGACTGGCCGGGTCTCCTAGCCCGACCAGAGGCCAGACATGCCGGGTCTCCTAGCCCGACCAGAGGCCAGACTGGCCGGGTCTCCTAGCCCGACCAGAGGCCAGACTGGCCGGGTCTACTAGCCCGACCAGAGGCCAGACATGCCGGGTCTCCTAGCCCGACCAGAGGCCAGACTGGCCGGGTCTCCTAGCCCGACCAGAGGCCAGACATGCCGGATCTCCTAGCCCGACCAGAGGCCAGACTGGCCGGGTCTCCTAGCCCGGCCAGACTTGTAACACTGTAAAAGTGTTTGGTTTAGTTTATTTAAAATATATATAGTATATGAGTCAGAGACAAGGATTTGAGAAGGCGCCAGTTTGGTCGGCCTGAGACTCACACCTCTAAGTGTTAATGACCTCAAGTGACCTGAGGTCAGATCATGCGAATTTCACCTTGCTTCTGCTAATCTTATAATTGGCTTGGTAGAGTGCCTGAGGCTATCTACTTGTGGGCGGAGTTAGCTACTAGGTTTCCCAATATATACTCGGAGAGCAGAGCATAGGGAGAGATAAGAACAGGAGCCAGCCAGCAGAGCAGAGAAGACGGCCTAGCCAGGGAGGCTGTCGGCCGGCAGGGCGGGACAGTCTCTGTCAACTACTGACCCCCCCCCCCCCTCTCAATCCAGCTATAGGCAGACACTTGGTGAGTTGAGCATTAAGGTGACTTGGTCGTGTTTACAAATGTTGTGTGATGATCAGGGGCAGTCAAGTTGTAGGGTTCTCAAATTCTTGGCTGATGGCTCACTTTGAATATTAATCTTTAACATTTTAATTGAATTGCTTAAATTATGATACTTAGCATGTGAAATATAATTGAATTTATTACTTAAATTGTCTTTAACTTGGTTCCCTAGAGTTTTTGAGTTGAGGTGAGAAAGCCTCTGTGGTTACTGGGTACAGGATACAGATGGAACATACTAATATTGACCTCTTGATAACATTTGAGAATATTGTAATACAGACAAGTTCCATCCCTTGTCTTGTATGTAATGATCATGAATGGATGGTGGCATCATTTCCTATTTCTACTTCTACTATCTATTCTTCTACTTCTGCCTATCTACTCCTCCTCCTCCACCCCTCTTCGAACTCTCCCTTTCAACTGATGACCCTCCTCGCTCCTCCCACCTCTTTACCTCTCTCACCCCAACCCTCTAATTACTTCATTATTCATCTCTTTCCTTTCGTTTCTCTTATACGTTTGTGGCAGTGAAATGTATTCTAGAGAGTTCTCTAGAGTTTCGGGTAGCTGATCAAGTTACGGCGCCTTGTAGTCTTAGCACCTAGGTAGTCAAATACCTAGGTTACAAGGTGTTGAACGAGAGAGGTTGCCGTAGGAACTCAGGGGGTGCTCTAGAATAGTTAGCTAACTGGGGACGGGATAACGGACTAGAGAGAGCTGTTTCCCCCGGCCTCGTTAGTTAACTGGGGGGTGGAATAATGGACAAGATAGAGCTATTTCCCTCCACCCCCCGTTACAGACTGGCCGGGTCTCCTAGCCCGGCCAGAGGCCAGACTGGCCGGGTCTCCTAGCCCGGCCAGAGGCCAGACTGGCCGGGTCTCCTAGCCCGACCAGAGGCCAGACATGCCCGGTCTCCTAGCCCGACCAGAGGCCAGACTGGCCGGGTCTCCTAGCCCGGCCAGAGGCCAGACTGGCCGGGTCTCCTAGCCCGGCCAGAGGCCAGACTGGCCGGGTCTCCTCATCACTAAGGCTATTCAAATGTTTATTAACTATTCTCTTTGAAGTTGAAAATCCTCGTTTTCAAATTAATTACTCAACCCTCCCAAGTAACGAGATGAAAAAGCTAATGTTGTTGAATGTGCAGGATGGAGGAGGGATGACAGGGAACACCACAGTGGAGGGATGACAGGCAACACCACAGTGGAGGGATGACAGGCAGCACCACAGTGGAGGGATGACAGGCAGCACCACAGTGGAGGGATGACAGGCAGCACCACAGTGGAGGGATGACAGGCAACACCACAGTGGAGGTATGACAGGCAACACCACAGTGGAGGGATGACAGGCAACACCACAGTGGAGGGATGACAGGCAACACCACAGTGGAGGGTTGACAGGCAACACCACAGTGGAGGGATGACAGGCAACACCACAGTGGAGGGATGACAGGCAACACCTCAGTGGAGGGATGACAGGCAACACCACAGTGGAGGGGTGACAGGCAACACCACAGTGGAGGGGTGACAGGCAACATCACAGTGGAGGGGTGACAGGCAGCACCACAGTGGAGGGATGACAGGCAACACCACAGTGGAGGGGTGACAGGCAGCACCACAGTGGAGGGGTGACAGGCAACATGCAGGGTACTGTGCTTGCTCCAGTACTCTACATCATCCTCATATCCGACCTAGACAACATAGAGGACACGGGTGAGAGTAGACAACATAGAGGACACGGGTGAGAGTAGACAACATAAAGGACACGGGTGAGAGTAGACAACATAGAGGACCTGGTTGATACCTGGTTGATACCTGGTTGATGGGGTTCTGGGAGTTCTTCAACTCCCCAAGCCCGGCCCGAGGCCAGGCTCGACTTGTGAGAGTTTGGTCCACCAGGCTGTTGCTTGGAGCGGCCCGCAGGGCCACGTACCCACCACAGCCCGGCTGATCCGGAACTTCTCTTAGAAAACCGTCCAGTTTTCTCTTGAAGATGTCCACGGTTGTTCCGGCAATATTTCTTATGCTCGCTGGGAGGACGTTGAACAACCGCGGACCCCTGATGTTTATACAGTGCTCTCTGATTGTGCCTATGGCACCTCTGCTCTTCACTGGTTCAATCTTGCATTTTCTTCCATATCGTTCACTCCAGTACGTTGTTATTTTACTGTGTAGATTTAGGACCTGACCCTCCAGTATTTTCCATGTGTATATTATTTGGTATCTCTCTCGTCTCCTTTCTAGAGAGTACATTTGGAGAGCTTTGAGACGATCCCAATAATTTAGGTGTTTTATCTCGTCTATGCGTGCCGTATATGTTCTCTGTATTCCCTCTATTTCAGCAATCTCTCCTGCTCTGAAGGGGGAAGTGAGTACTGAGCAGTACTCGAGACGGGACAGCACAAGTGACTTGAAGAGTACAACCATTGTGATGGGATCCCTGGATTTGAAAGTTCTCGTAATCCATCCGATCATTTTTCTGGCTGACGCGATATTTGCTTGGTTATGCTCCCTAAACGTTAGATCGTCGGACATCATTATTCCCAAATCCTTGACATGCTGTTTTTCTACTATGGGAAGATTCGATTGTGTTTTGTACCCTGTATTATGTTTCAGATCCTCATTTTTGCCGTACCTGAGTACCTGAAATTTATCACTGTTAAACATCATGTTATTTTCTGCTGCCCAATCAAAAACTTTGTTGACATCTGCTTGTAGTTTTTCAATGTCTTCAGCAGAGGTAATTTTCATGCTGATTTTTGTGTCATCTGCAAAGGACGACACGAAGCTGTGGCGTGTATTTTTGTCTATATCAGATATGAGAATATGGAACAGTAGCGGTGCAAGGACTGTACCTTGAGGTACAGAGCTTTTAACATCGCTTGGACTCGATTTTATCTGATTGACTGTTACTCTTTGTGTTCTGTTCGACAGGAAATTGAGTATCCAGCGTCCTACTTTTCCAGTTATTCCCATTGACCTCATTTTGTGAGCTATCACCCCATGGTCACATTTGTCGAACGCCTTTGCAAAGTCTGTGTATACAACATCTGCATTTTGCTTTTCTTCTAGGGCTTCTGTGATTTTGTCATAGTGGTTGAGTAACTGTGACAGACAGGATCTTCCCGCTCTAAATCCATGTTGTCCTGGATTGTGCAATTCATTGTTTTCCATAAAACTAGAAATTTGATTCCTAATCACTCTTTCAAACACTTTTATTATGTGTGATGTTAGTGCAACTGGCCTATAATTTTTTGCCAAGGCTTTACTCCCCCCCTTGTGCAACGGAGCTATATCTGCAGATTTAAGTGCTGCTGGTATCTCCCCTGTATCCAGGCTCTTTCTCCATATTACGCTGAGTGCTCTCGCTACTGGTACTTTACATTTCTTTATGAATATTGAATTCCATGAGTCAGGCCCAGGAGCTGAGTGCATAGGCATATTATCAATTTCTCTTTCAAAGTCTTCCGAGTTTGTGGTAATATCCGTTATATTATCTGCAGCTTGAATGTCATTCATAAAGAAGCTGTCTGGGTCATCAACTTTCATGTTGTTTATTGGTGTGCTAAACATAGCCTCATACTGGCTTCTTAGAATTTCACTAATCTCTTTGTTGTCCTCTGTGTACGTACCTTCATTTGTAATTAACGGTCCAATACTGGTCGAGGTTTTGAATTTTGATTTTGCGTATGTGAAAAAATATTTCGGATTTTTCCTTATCTCTTGTATAGCTTTCTGTTCCAATTCCATTTCCTCAGACTCATATGATCGCTTTAACGTTTGTTCTATTTCCTCAATCTCCCTGCTTAGGCTTGTTTTCCTTGCTTGTGATAGTTGTGTCTGCCGAAGCATTTCCGTTATTTTTTTCCTTCTCCTGTACAGTCGTCTCCGTTCTCTTTCTAGAGTGGTCCTCTTTCTGCCCCTCCTCACAGGCACGTGCTTCAAGCAGACCTTGTAAGCTTCAGCTGTCAGTTGAGCTATTCCCTGTGTGGGAGTTTTGTCGCTTAAGACCGTCTCCCATTGAATGGTTGCAAGGTCTACATTTATTTTTTCCCAGTCAATCCTCTTATTGTTGAAATTGAATTGATTGAATATTCCTTCTCGCTTGTTTGGTCTCTTAGACCTACTACCGTTATTTATGCTAGTTCGCACTTCAATGAGCTTATGGTCTGAGTATGAAGTATCTGAGATTGTGATGTCTTTGATTAGTTCATCATTGTTTGTGAATAACAAGTCTAGTGTGTTTTCGTTCCTAGTTGGTTCTGTAATCTGTTGATTGAGCGAGAATTTGTCACAGAATCTCAAAAGTTCTCTGACCTGTGGTTGGTTATTTCCCGGGTCATTCCCTGCTATGATATTTGTGTTTGCCGTTCTCCATCTTAGACTCGGTAAATTGAAATCTCCAAGGAAGATAATATCTGGAGCTGGGTTTGCTAGGTTGTCAAGTATGTTCTCTATTTTGTGCATCTGCTCTGTGAATTCCTCAATCGTTGTATCTGGCGGTTTATATATTAGAATAATAATTAAGTTTAGTTTCTCTACCTTCATTCCAAGTACCTCTACCACCTCATTAGTTGAATTTAGTAGTTCTGTGCATACCAGGTCTTCTTTAATATACAGACCTACTCCTCCATTTGACCTAGTTTTTCTATCACATCTATATAGATTATAATTTGGAATCCAGATTTCACCATCCATGTAATCTTTTGTATGAGTTTCCGTGAATGCCCCAAATATTGAGTTTGACTCTAATAGAAGGCCATTTATGAACTTAACTTTATTTCTTGACTTTGGCTTTAAACCTTGAACACGGGTGAGAGTAGACAACATAGAGGACACGGATGAGAGTAGACAACATAGAGGACACGGGAGAGAGTAGACAACATAGAGGACACGGGTGAGAGTAGACAACATAGAGGACACGGATGAGAGTAGACAACATAGTGGACACGGGTGAGAGTAGACAACATAGAGGACACGGGTGAGAGTAGACAACATAGAGGACACGGATGAGAGTAGACAACATAGTGGACACGGGTGAGAGTAGACAACATAGTGGACACGGGTGAGAGTAGACAACATAGAGGACACGGGTGAGAGTAGACAACATAGAGGACACGGGTGAGAGTAGACAACATAGTGGACACGGGTGAGAGTAGACAACATAGTGGACACGGGAGAGAGTAGACAACATAGAGGACACGGGAGAGAGTAGACAACATAGAGGACACGGGTGAGAGTAGACAACATAGAGGACACGGATGAGAGTAGACAACATAGAGGACACGGGAGAGAGTAGACAACATAGAGGACACGGGTGAGAGTAGACAACATAGTGGACACGGGTGAGAGTAGACAACATAGAGGACACGGGTGAGAGTAGACAACATAGTGGACACGGGTGAGAGTAGACAACATAGAGGACACGGGTGAGAGTAGACAACATAGAGGACACGGGTGAGAGTAGACAACATAGAGGACACGGGTGAGAGTAGACAACATAGTGGACACGGATGAGAGTAGACAACATAGTGGACACGGGTGAGAGTAGACAACATAGTGGACACAGATGAGAGTAGACAACATAGAGGACACGGGTGAGAGTAGACAACATAGTGGACACAGATGAGAGTAGACAACATAGTGGACACGGGTGAGAGTAGACAACATAGTGGACACGGGTGAGAGTAGACAACATAGTGGACACAGATGAGAGTAGACAACATAGTGGACACGGGTGAGAGTAGACAACATAGTGGACACAGATGAGAGTAGACAACATAGTGGACACGGGTGAGAGTAGACAACATAGTGGACACAGATGAGAGTAGACAACATAGTGGACACGGGTGAGAGTAGACAACATAGAGGACACGGGTGAGAGTAGACAACATAGTGGACACAGATGAGAGTAGACAACATAGTGGACACGGGTGAGAGTAGACAACATAGAGGACACGGGTGAGAGTAGATAACATAGTGGACACGGGTGAGAGTAGACAACATAGAGGACACGGACGAGAGTAGACAACATAGGACACGGGTGAGAGTAGACAACATAGTGGACACGGGTGAGAGTAGACAACATAGTGGACACGGGTGAGAGTAGACAACATAGAGGACACGGCAAACTTCCAATCTGATGTAAATCAGGTCTTTCATGGGGCCACAGAAAATTATACGATGCCTGGGCCAGGCTTGACTTGAGATAACTTGGTCCACCAGGCTGTTGCTGGGAGCGGCCCGCAGGCCCACATACCCACCACGGCCTGGTTGGTCCGGCACTCTTTGCATTATTTAATGCAGGAACCTATTTAATGACTAATTAGCCAGTGCTAATTACTCATGAAACGTGAGAAAAGCTGCGGTAATTAGAGCAACGTGATTGCATCACAACTAGGGTCATGACTCACCTCAAGACACTATAGGAGTTGAAGGTGAGTAACGGAGTCTGTGTACGCGTTGAGTCAGCACTCAGAATACTCCCTACCTTCTCAAGTCACCTTTCAGAATACCAGCAGAAGGCGAGCTCGTCAAGAGGGACACCTTACATCGTCAGCTCCTAACTTGTCCTCGCAATTCTTAGAAAACGCTCAAGACTTAAGAATACCGCGTCACTGCTATGAATATGTGCCCCCCTCCCCCCCCCCCCCCCGCCGGGGCGAGGCGTCTGAGTGGCTAACAACGTTGAGGTGGTCGTTAATGATCTGCTTCTGTCCTCCGTTGGTGGGTTTTAGGGCTCATTCTCTTCTTATCAAATTGTTTATCCTTATTATTCAAGACGTCATCTAGGCATGAACTAATTACACCAGGCTAACGAGCCCAAGTTGGTAATTACACATCTGCTCCAGTGGAAAAGTTTTGTCAGGGATGATTGGTGTTCTGAGGGGCTGGTGCGCTGAGTGTGGTGTTCTGAGGGGCTGGTGCGCTGATTGTGGTGTTCTGAGGGGCGGGTGCGCTGAGTATGGTGTTCTGAGGGGCTGGTGCGCTGATTGTGGTGTTCTGAGGGGCGGGTGCGCTGAGTATGGTGTTCTGAGGGGCTGGTGCGCTGAGTGTGGTGTTCTGAGGGGCTGGTGCGCTGAGTGTGGTGTTCTGAGGGGCTGGTGCGCTGAGTGTGGTGTTCTGAGGGGCTGGTGCGCTGAGTATGGTGTTCTGAGGGGCTGGTGCGCTGAGTGTGGTGTTCTGAGGGGCTGGTGCGCTGATTGTGGTGTTCTGAGGGGCGGGTGCGCTGAGTATGGTGTTCTGAGGGGCTGGTGCGCTGAGTGTGGTGTTCTGAGGGGCTGGTGCGCTGATTGTGGTGTTCTGAGGGGCGGGTGCGCTGATTGTGGTGTTCTGAGGGGCTGGTGCGCTGAGTGTGGTGTTCTGAGGGGCTGGTGCGCTGAGTGTGGTGTTCTGAGGGGCTGGTGCGCTGAGTGTGGTGTTCTGAGGGGCTGGTGCGCTGAGTGTGGTGTTCTGAGGGGCGGGTGCGCTGAGTGTGGTGTTCTGAGGGGCTGGTGCGCTGAGTATGGTGTTCTGAGGGGCTGGTGCGCTGAGTATGGTGTTCTGAGGGGCTGGTGCGCTGAGTGAGGTGTTCTGAGGGGCTGGTGCGCTGAGTATGGTGTTCTGAGGGGCTGGTGCGCTGAGTATGGTGTTCTGAGGGGCTGGTGCGCTGAGTATGGTGTTCTGAGGGGCTGGTGCGCTGAGTATGGTGTTCTGAGGGGCTGGTGCGCTGAGTGTGGTGTTCTGAGGGGCTGGTGCGCTGAGTATGGGTCCTGCTTCCTAGTTAGCGGGTCCTGCTTCCTAGTTAGCGGGTCCTGCTTCCTAGTTAGCGGGTCCTGCTTCCTAGTTAGCGGGTTCTGCTTCCTAGTTAGCGGGTCCTGCTTCCTAGTTAGCGGGTTCTGCTTCCTAGTTAGCGGGTCCTGCTTCCTAGTTAGCGGGTCCTGCTTCCTAGTTAGCGGGTTCTGCTTCCTAGTTAGCGGGTCCTGCTTCCTAGTTAGCGGGTTCTGCTTCCTAGTTAGCGGGTCCTGCTTCCTAGTTAGCGGGTTCTGCTTCCTAGTTAGCGGGTCCTGCTTCCTAGTTAGCGGGTTCTGCTTCCTAGTTAGCGGAAAACTACCCAAAATTGCGGTAAAATGTGAGTTTGTCAACTATGATAATAAAAATATATTTACTCTAACTTTTCAATATCTCAAACTAGACCACTTAGTTCAAGTGATTAACCCTGACAGTGAGCGGCCCTGTCGGTACGGTGAGGCTGGGTCAGAGGTCAGAGGTCAGAGGTCAGAGGTCACAGTTTATCAAGATTCATGCTCCTATTTATATCCACCTATTTATATATATGCTTGTCTAACCTTCGCTTGAAACAACTCAACAAGACTCGTCTATAATACCTTGTTACCCGGAAATTGGCTACACAAATCAACAACATTGTTGTAAACCCGTATTTACCCAGGTCTTTTCTGAATCTCAACTCATCCAATGTGTATTCCTCGTTTCCTGTTTTATTTCCTTTGATATACTTAATGTCATATTAATTAATATTCCCTTCATATACCCGTTCACCCTCTGCTCGTTCACCCCTCCCCTGCTCGTTCACCCCTCCCCTGCTCGTTCACCCCCCCCTGCTCGTTCACCCCCCCTGCTCGTTCACCCCCTGCTCGTTCACCCCCCCTGCTCGTTCACCCCCCCTGCTCGTTCACCCCCCCCCCTGCTCGTTCACCCCCCCTGCTCGTTCACCCGCCCCTGCTCGTTCACCCCCCCCCTGCTCGTTCACCCGCCCCTGCTCGTTCACCCCCCCCTGCTCGTTCACCCCCCCTGCTCGTTCACCCCCCCCCTGCTCGTTCACCCCCCCCCCTGCTCGTTCACCCCCCCCCCTGTTCGTTTACCCCCCCCACATTCTCGTCCACCCCACTTGCTCGTTCACCCCCCCCCCCCCCCCCCGCTGCTCGTTCTATCTCTACAGAGAATGTAACTTTGTGTTTCTATGTAATTAACGATTATAATACTTGGGATTATCTTTGTCAAACTTCTCTCTATGTGTTGAGTAGTATGGTGACTATAGCTGAACTGTTGAGTAGTATGGTGACTATAGCTGAACTGTTGTGAAGTATGGTGACTATAGCTGAACTGTTGTGTAGTATGGTGACTATAGCTGAACTGTTGAGTAGTATGGTGACTATAGCTGAACTGTTGTGTAGTATGGTGACTATAGCTGAACTGTTGTGTAGTATGGTGACTATAGCTGAACTGTTGTGTAGTATGGTGACTATAGCTGAACTGTTGTGTAGTATGGTGACTATAGCTGAACTGTTGTGTAGTATGGTGACTATAGCTGAACTGTTGTGAAGTATGGTGACTATAGCTGAACTGTTGTGTAGTATGGTGACTATAGCTGAACTGTTGTGAAGTATGGTGACTATAGCTGAACTGTTGTGTAGTATGGTGACTATAGCTGAACTGTTGTGTAGTATGGTGACTATAGCTGAACTGTTGTGTAGTATGGTGACTATAGCTGAACTGTTGTGTAGTATAGTGACTATAGCTGAACTGTTGTGTAGTATGGTGACTATAGCTGAACTGTTGTGTAGTATGGTGACTATAGCTGAACTGTTGTGTAGTATGGTGACTATAGCTGAACTGTTGTGTAGTATGGTGACTATAGCTGAACTGTTGTGAAGTATGGTGACTATAGCTGAACTGTTGTGAAGTATGGTGACTATAGCTGAACTGTTGTGTAGTATGGTGACTATAGCTGAACTGTTGTGAAGTATGGTGACTATAGCTGAACTGTTGTGTAGTATGGTGACTATAGCTGAACTGTTGTGAAGTATGGTGACTATAGCTGAACTGTTGTGTAGTATGGTGACTATAGCTGAACTGTTGTGTAGTATGGTGACTATAGCTGAACTGTTGTGTAGTATGGTGACTATAGCTGAACTGTTGTGTAGTATAGTGACTATAGCTGAACTGTTGTGTAGTATGGTGACTATAGCTGAACTGTTGTGTAGTATGGTGACTATAGCTGAACTGTTGTGTAGTATAGTGACTATAGCTGAACTGTTGTGTAGTATGGTGACTATAGCTGAACTGTTGTGTAGTATGGTGACTATAGCTGAACTGTTGTGTAGTATAGTGACTATAGCTGAACTGTTGTGTAGTATGGTGACTATAGCTGAACTGTTGTGAAGTATAGTGACTATAGCTGAACTGTTGTGAAGTATGGTGACTATAGCTGAACTGTTGTGAAGTATGGTGGGCGGTTACCTTGCGATGATTTCGAGAAACAAATGGGCAGAGTTTCTTTCACTCTGATTGCCCTGTTCACCTAGCAGTAAATAGGTACCTGGGACAGCTGCTCCGAGCTGCTTTCTAGTGATGTACTCACCTAGTTGTGTTTGCGGGGGTTGAGCTTTGCTCTTTCGGTCCGCCTCTCAACTGTCAATCAACTGTTTACTACTTTTTTTCACACCACACACACACACCCCAGGAAGCAGCCCGCGACAGCTGTCTAACTCCCAGGTACCTATTTACTGCTAGGTAACAAGGGCATTCAGGGTGAAAGAAACTTGGCCCATTTGTTTCTGCCTGGTGCGGGAATCGAACCCGGGCCACAGAATTACGAGTCCTGCGCGCTATCCACCAGGCTACCAGGCCCCGTGTGTGTGTGTGTGTGTGTGTGTGTGTGTGTGTGTGTGTGTGTGTGTGTGTGTGTGTGTGTGTGTGTGTGTGTGTGTGTGTGTGTGTGTGTGCGTGCGTGCGCGCGCGTGTGTTAAGTGATAAATGTATGTAGCAGACACAATAGAGGAAAAATAGCAAGGTTAAGAAGGTGGGGTCCAGGAGCTGGAGCGTGCAGACACACACACAAGGCTGATGCCCGTATAATGAGGTCCCAAGACACCGTCTACATCATTTATATTCAGTCTTTACGACTCTCAGGGGCGCCTCACTCCACCTTCATAATTTGAATTAAGTCTTTGGGTGGGTTTGCACCCGTGCATCTCCCGGTACCCCGGTACTCCTGTGACCCTGTACCCCGGTGTCCCGGTACTCCTGTGACCCTGTACCCCGGTGTCCCTGTACCCCTGTGTCTCTGTACCCCGGTGTACCTGTACCCCTGTGTCCCTGTACCCTCGTGTCCCTGTACCCCTGTGTCCCGGTATCCCCGTGTCCCGGTACCCCGGTGTCCCGGTACCCCCCGTGTCCGGGTACCCCTGTGTCCCGGTACCCCGGTGTCCCAGTACCCCCGTGTCCCGGTACCCCCGTGTCCCGGTACCCCCGTGTCCCGGTACCCCCGTGTCCCGGTACCCAGGTACCCCCGTGTCCCAGTGTCCCGGTACCCCCGTGTCCCAGTACCCCCATGTCCCGGTGTCCAGGTACCCCCGTGTCCCGGTACCCCCATGTCCCGGTACCCCCATGTCCCGGTACCCCCGTGTCCGGTGTCCCAGTACCCCCGTGTCCGGTGTCCAGGTACCCCCGTGTTCCGGTACCCCCGTGTCCCGGTACTCCCATGTCCCGGTACCCCCGTGTCCGGTGTCCAGGTACCCCCGTGTCCCAGTACCCCCGTGTTCCGGTACCCCCGTGTCCCGGTACTCCCATGTCCCGGTACCCTCGTGTCCGGTGTCCCGGTACTCCCGTGTCCGGTGTCCAGGTACCCCGTGTCCGGTGTCCCGGTACCCCCGTGTCCCTGTGTCCCGGTACCCCCGTGTAACGGTACCCCCGTCTCCCGGTACCCCCGTGTCCCTGTGTCCCGGTACCCCCGTGTAACGGTACCCCCGTGTCCAGTGTCTAGGTACCCCCGTGTCCCGGTGTCCAGGTACCCCCGTGTCCCAGTACCCCCGTATCCCGGTACCCCCGTGTCCGGTGTCCCGGTACCCCCGTGTCCGGTGTCCCGGTACCCCCGTGTCCGGTGTCCCGGTAACCCCGTGTCCGGTGTCCCGGTACCCCCGTGTCCGGTGTCCTGGTACCCCCGTGTCCGGTGTCCCGGTACTCCCGTGTCCGGTGTCCAGGTACCCCGTGTCCGGTGTCCCGGTACCCCCGTGTCCCTGTATCCCGGTACCCCCGTGTAACGGTACCCCCGTCTCCCGGTACCCCCGTGTCCCAGTGTCCCGGTACCCCATGTCCCAGTGTCCCGGTACCCCATGTCCCAGTACCCCCGTGTCCCGGTACCCCCGTGCCCCGGTACCCCGTGTCCCAGTACCCCCGTTTCCAAGTGTCCCGGTACCCCCATGTCCCGGTACCCCGGTGTGCCGGTACCCTGGTGTCCCGGTTCCCTAAGTGTCCCGGTACCCAAGTGTCCCAGTACTCCCGATCGAGTCCCGGTACCCCCGTGTCCCAGTGTCCTGGTACCCTCGTGTCCCAGTGTCCCGGTGTCCCAGTACCCCCGTGTCCCAGTACCCCCGTATCCCAGTACCCCCGTGTCCCAGTACCCCCGTGTCCCAGTACCCCCGTATCCCAGTACCCCCGTGTCCCAGTACCCCCGTGTCCCAGTACCCCCGTGTCCCAGTACCCCCGTTTCCCAGTACCCCCGTGTCCCAGTTCCCCCGTATCCCAGTACCCCCGTGTCCCAGTACCCCCGTGTCCCAGTACCCCCGTGTCCCAGTACCCCCGTATCCCAGTACCCCCGTATCCCAGTACCCCCGTGTCCCAGTACCCCCGTGTCCCAGTACCCCCGTGTCCCAGTACCCCCGTGTCCCAGTACCCCCGTGTCCCAGTACCCCCGTGTCCCAGTACCCCCGTGTCCCAGTACCCCCGTGTCCCAGTACCCCCGTGTCCCAGTACCCCCGTATCCCAGTACCCCCGTATCCCAGTACCCCCGTGTCCCAGTACCCCCGTTTCCCAGTACCCCCGTGTCCCAGTACCCCCGTATCCCAGTACCCCCGTGTCCCAGTACCCCCGTTTCCCAGTACCCCCGTGTCCCAGTACCCCCGTGTCCCAGTACCCCCGTGTCCCAGTACCCCCGTGTCCCAGTACCCCCGTGTCCCAGTACCCCCGTATCCCAGTACCCCCGTATCCCAGTACCCCCGTGTCCCAGTACCCCCGTGTCCCAGTACCCCCGTGTCCCAGTACCCCCGTGTCCCAGTACCCACGAGTTCACTGAAACCAGGAGTAAAAGACATTGTACGTATTTTTGTAATTCTGGGAGGGTAGTAGTGCAGAGAGCAAGCCACAACAGCCCGGGTGAACGTTACCTACGGCGCCCCCACCAGGGCCTCGTCGGGGAAGAGTAAAGCTTTCCTTACTAGCAAGTAAAGACCTTTGTTAAGGTTCATTAAGCTGCTATAAGAGCCACTTTTATGGAGGTAATATAATTGTGTTCTAAAGACTTTTCAAATAAAGTTTAAATAAACCAATATATGAATTGTCTCACTACGGGTACCTTGTTAAGCCTGGAGTATACCTGGAGTATACCTGGGGTATACCTGGAGCTTACCTGGAGTATACCTGGAGTATACCTGGAGTATACCTGGAGGGTTCTGGGAGTCCTTCTACTCCCTGAACCCGGCCTGAGGCGGCTCCACCTATAGCCTCTCATACGAAAAAATAACTAACAAAAAAAAACATATTTTTTAACCCCCCCCTCCCCTCACTTCCCCCCCTCCTCTTCCCCTTGTCCCCTCCCCTTCCCCAGCCCCCCCCCCCCACTCTTATCTCCTCCTCTACAACTAGGTGAGCACAATTAGGTAAGTACACAGACACACACACACACACACACACGAAACTCGTACATAGCCATCCATATAAGAAGGAAAATGAAGGACAGTGAATGACCAAGTGACCAGGTTACGAAAAAGGTGGAGGCCAGTATACAGAAAATGATAAAGATATATGTGAGGAGCTCAGTGCCAGCTTCCATGTAGTGTTCACTACTGAACCTGAACAGCTCCCAGAGCTAGATGAGGAAGCAGCACCAGATGAGTAACTACTAAATATTGATGTAACAACAGTGGCAGTAAGAATACAGCTAGCATCACTGGATGTAACTAAAGCTACTGGGCCAGATAGAGTATCACCATGGATGGTAAAAGAGGCAGCACAGACCCTCAGCATACTTCTTTGCTAATCTATAATGAGTCACTTACACAGGGTATATTGCCCAGCTGCTGGAAGAAGGCAAATGTGGTGAAGCAAACTTCAAGAAAGGAGATAAATAAAGAGGCACTTAACTAGAGACCAGCGTCGCGCACAAGCATCCCTTGCATAGTACTTGAGAGAATTATAAGGCTAAGACTAGTCGTATACCTAGAAAGAATTGGATTTGTAATTACACAACAATATGGCTTTATAGCTGGGAAATCCTGCCTGACGAACATCCTTGAGAAAAATGATAAGGTAACGAAAATAAGGCAAGACAGAGAAGGATGGGCAGATTGCATATTTCTGGACTGCCAAAAAGCCTTTGATACAGTACCACACAGAAGGTTACTATACAAACTTGAGAGTCAGGCGGGAGTAGACGACAACGCATTAACATGGGTAAGGAATTACCTGACAGACAGATGTCAGAGAGAGACAGTGAGGGGCGAGGAGTGGGACTGACGTAGAGCAACAAGCGGGGTGCCTCAAGGATCACTCCTGGGTCCCAGACTACTCCTTATTTATGTAAATGACTTAACTGAAAGAGTTGAGGCTTATATGTCAATGTTTGCAGGTGATGCACAACTAATGAGGAGGGTTGAGACAGATACCTGGTTGATACCTGGTTGATGGGGTTCTGGGAGTTCTTCTACTCCCCAAGCCCGTCCCGAGGCCAGGCTCGAGTTGTGAGAGTGTGGTCCACCAGGCTGTTGCTTGGAGCGGCCCACAGGCCCACATACCCACCACAGCCCGGCTGATCCGGAACTTCTCTTAAAAAACAGGCCAGTTTTCTCTTGAAGATGTCCACGGTTGTTCCGCAAATATTTCTTATAGTCGCTGGGAGGACGTTGAACAACCGCGGACCTCTGATGTTTATACAGTGTTCTCTGATTGTGCCTATGGCACCTCTGCTCTTCACTGGTTCAATCTTGCATTTTCTTCCATATCGTTCACTCCAGTACGTTGTTATTTTACTGTGTAGATTTGGGAACTGGCCCTCCAGTATTTTCCATGTGTATATTATTTGGTATCTCTCTCGTCTCCTTTCCAGAGAGTATATTTGGAGAGCTTTGAGACGATCCCAATAATTTAGGTGTTTTATCTCGTCTATGCGTGCCGTATATGTTCTCTGTATTCCCTCTATTTCAGCAATCTCTCCTGCTCTGAAGGGGAAAGTGAGTACTGAGCAGTACTCGAGACGGGACAAGACAAGTGACTTGAAGAGTACTTGAAGACTGGGTACTGAAGAAGAGTACTTGAAGTCTGGAAGATGAGGATTGTAAGATTCTCCAGGATGACGTGAACTCAGCTGTCTACTCAGCTACCAGGCCCCTGTCAGGTCAGGAGAGGCTAACTCCATTCATAGCTTTAAAAGCAGAAATGATAGGGAAATAGGACAGGAGTCATTGCATTAAACATCAAGCGGTTAGAAAAGCGGGGTCCATGAGCTAAAGCTCGATTCTGCAGGCACAAATAGGTAAATACACACACACACACCAGCTTCAAGTGTAGATATGATAGAGCCCAATAGGCCCAGGAACTTGTACATTAGTTGAGAGCCGGGACCAAAGAGCCAGAGCTCTATCCCCGCAAGCACAACTAGGTAAGTACACACACACACAAATTCAGGGAATTGACAGGGTAGACAAGGATGGATTATTTAACACCGGTGGTACACGCACAAGGGGATGATAAAGTCCAGTAGGCTCAGGAACCTGTACACCAGTTGATTGACGGTTATACGCACCTAGTTGTACTCACAACAAGGTGAGTACACACACACACACACACACACACACACACACACACACACACACACACACACACACACACACACACACACACACACACACACATAGCCGTAACGGTGTGTGAGGCAGCAAACAATGGAAGCGGAGGGCGCCAACACCGACGGTACATGGGCAGGAGTTTCTTGAACAAACACCAACAGACTGGCGGATCACCGCTCATAAAAGAGAAACTGGATAGGTGGTAATAGGACACCAAGGTCAGGTACCGTGGGTCTGGGGATGTACCGGTTTCTGGGAGGGGCGGAGGGGGGGGGGGGAGAGAGAGAGAGAGAGAGAGAGAGAGAGAGTGATGACTGTGTACTTCTGGTTGCTAACACAAACAGCCTCGCCGATCAGTCAATAGGCTTTGACCAGAAAACTCTCGAATTCAATACTCTCATTGTGGTTAAATTCGCCTATCGTAATTTTCTTAGCTTATGTGAAGCCCCTAATTGATGGGGTTCTGGGAGTTCTTCTACTTCCCAAGCCCGGCTCGAGACCAGGCTTGACTTGTGAGAGTTTGGTCCACCAGGCTGTTGCTTGGAGCGGCCCGCAGGCCCACATACCCATCACAGCCTGGTTGGTCCGGCACTCCTTGAAGAAAACTATCCAGTTTTCTCTTTAAGATGTCCACGGTTGTTCCAGCAATATTTCTTATACTCCCTGGGAGGGTGTTGAAGAGCCGTGGACCTCTGGCACACTCTCTTGAAGATATCCTCACAGTGTACCCAAAATTTGCCGTTGCCGGCTACTAAACACATGGCTCTGTATGACTAACCATCCTACGAGATGGGGACTTGTATTACCACTGCTGCCTTATTCACTCTTGTGTTGATGATATCCTCAAAATGCTTCCAGAGTCTGCCAGTGCAGACTGCCTATCACATGCCTCTGTGTGACTAACCATCCTGTGTGATGGGGATTTTATAGCATCACGTAGTTAGCTTTTATGACACACTGTACTCCACTTCATATAGTCTAGGGCAGCTGCACTAATGCACATGTACCTCATGTATTAATAATAACAAAATCAAGGGCTCCCTAGTCTCTTCTGAAGGACACCAATATGGGGTCACATATACACTTTATGCAGATGTGTATTTGGTCGCAGGCGTAGTCATGGATCTGTGAGCTTCAGTATAATACTGCGTGTTTCGTCGTACAAGGACGAATATCATCACACAAGGACATATATCATCACACAAGGACATATATCATCACACAAGGACGTATATCATCACACAAGAACGTATATCATTACACAAGGACTTATATCATCACACAAGGACATATATCATCACACAAGAACGTATATCATTACACAAGGACGTATATCATCACACAAGGACGTATATCATCACACAAGGACGTATATCATCACACAAGGACATATATCATCACACAAGGACATTTATCATCACACAAGGACATATATCATCACACAAGGACGTATATCATCACACAAGGACATATATCATCACACAAGGACATTTATCATCACACAAGGACGTATATCATCACACAAGAACGTATATCATTACACAAGGACTTATATCATCACACAAGGACATTTATCATCACACAAGGACATATATCATCAGACAAGGACATATATCATCACACAAGGACATATATCATCACACAAGGACATTTATCATCACACAAGGACGTATATCATCACACAAGGACGTATATCATCACACAAGGACATTTATCATCACACAAGGACGTATATCATCACACAAGGACGTATATCATCACACAAGGACGTATATCATCACACAAGGACGTATATCATTACACAAGGACGTATATCATCACACAAGGACGTATATCATCACACAAGGACGTATATCATCAGACAAGGACATATATCATCACACAAGGACATATATCATCACACAAGGACATATATCATCACACAAGGACATATATCATCACACAAGGACATATATCATCACACAAGGACATATATCATCACACAAGGACATATATCATCACACAAGGACATATATCATCACACAAGGACATATATCATCACACAAGGACATATATCATCAGACAAGGACATATATCATCACACAAGGACATATATCATCACACAAGGACATATATCATCACACAAGGACATATATCATCACACAAGGACGTATATCATCACACAAGGACGTATATCATCACACAAGGACATATATCATCACACAAGGACATTTATCATCACACAAGGACGTATATCATTACACAAGGACTTATATCATCACACAAGGACATTTATCATCACACAAGGACATTTATCATCACACAAGGACGTATATCATCACACAAGGACGTATATCATCACACAAGGACATATATCATCAGACAAGGACATATATCATCACACAAGGACATATATCATCACACAAGGACATATATCATCACACAAGGACATATATCATCACACAAGGACATATATCATCAGACAAGGACATATATCATCACACAAGGACATATATCATCACACAAGGACATATATCATCACACAAGGACATATATCATCACACAAGGACATATATCATCACACAAGGACATATATCATCACACAAGGACATATATCATCACACAAGGACATATATCATCACACAAGGACATATATCATCACACAAGGACATATATCATCAGACAAGGACATATATCATCACACAAGGACATATATCATCACACAAGGACATATATCATCACACAAGGACATATATCATCACACAAGGACATATATCATCACACAAGGACATATATCATCACACAAGGACATATATCATCACACAAGGACATATATCATCACACAAGGACATATATCATCACACAATCAAATATAAAATTATTATACTCAGTCATGGCTGGAGGACCTCAGTGTGCAGCCGACAGTGACTTAATGCTTCCTGTGGGAGGGAGAGAGAGGGAGGGACAGTGGGAGGGACACTGGGAGGGAGAGAGAGGGAGGGACACTGGGAGGGAGGGAGGCACAGTGGGAGGGAGGGAGGGAGGGAGTAACAGTGGGAGGGAGGGAGGCACAGTGGGAGGGAGGGACAGTAGGAGGGAGGGAGGGAAACTAGAAGGGAGAGGAGGTAGTGTAAGTTAGAGAAACTGCGGGATAAGGAGGAGGGAAATGCAAGCAGATAGCGGAGATAAAGAGATAGCGAGAACTTTAAAGGTGTAGAAACCGAGGGTGAGAGTTGGGGAAAGAAAAGAGAGGGAGTGAGAGGAGGTGACAGGGCCATGGAGGACAGGGGGAGACAGATAAAGGAGAGGGAGGGAGGGGTCGGGTGCAGAAAAAATGTGGGAAAGGGGGGGGAAGGGGAGGGGAAGGGGGGGGAAGGGGAGGGGAAAGGGGGGGGGGGAAGGGGAGGGGAAGGGGGGGGGGAGTAGACAATGCACAATGGGCGGAAGCGGCAGGAGTTACCCACAAGGCAGCGCCGATCAATGCTAATGGGTATTACTGGTCGTTGTTGACCAGCCATGGTCATCCTGGCCACCAGTGGTGGTGTTGACCAGCCCTCGTCATCCCGGCCACCAGTGGTGGAGGTGACCAGCCCTCGTCATCCCGGCCACCAGTGGTGGTGGTGACCAGCCCTGGTCATCCCGGCCACCAGTGGTGGTGGTGACCAGCCCTCGTCATCCCGGCCACCAGTGGTGGAGGTGACCAGCCCTCGTCATCCCGGCCACCAGTGGTGGTGGTGACCAGCCCTGGTCATCCCGGCCACCAGTGGTGGTGGTGACCAGCCCTCGTCATCCCGGCCACCAGTGGTGGAGGTGAGAATTATTGGCAGGAATCAAAGGTAATTTATTTTTTTTAATTTTGCCCCGAGGGGCGAGTTTATTGGGCAGCGCCACTCATCTTGTGAGTGAACATACCGCCATAGCAGCATGTACAACACTCCCCAATAGGAAGAAAACCCGCTGGGTTGTTCATCCTGTCACTTGTACCCAGACACAGCTGGGACTTGCTTAACTGTCTCAAGTGAACAGCTCCTCAAACAAGAAGATTAACATTTATCAACCCTTAAAAGCTTACGTTATCTTGCGGGTGCAAAATAGGGAAATCTTTTAAGATCAGTATCAATATTTGACAAATAGTGTTTTCCTAACTCAAACAATGTGGGGTTTATTATTCTACAGTTATTCCTAATGTCTCTCAGGTGTTCACATTCACGTAGATAGTGGTCAAGGCGGTGTCCATCACTCTCACTACAGATTCTGCAACTTCGCTGATCAACTGTTGTTTCCATTCCAAATCTCCATGGATATTTGTATCCAAGACGGATTCTCGCTATTACTGATTCTGTCCCTCGTCGTCCTCCTCTTCGGCCATAATGATTGGGATTGTCAGCTGCAACCATGTTGTACCATCGTACAGAATCAATGTACAGAATCAAAATGTTGTACCATCGTACAGAATCAAAGTACAGAATCAATCATCGAATCAAAGGTTTATCATTAAATTATTATGAAAATTATTATTGTCGCTACTTCACTGTACGAGTCGTTCTCTCGGCACTGTAACGACCTTAGTAACTACGGTGAACAGGCGCCCCAGACGGTGCTATTCTTATGGAGCAGCCACAGGCCTCCTGGTGCTGCCATAAGCCTCCTGGGGCTGCCATAAGCCTCCTGAAGCTGCCATAAGCCTCCTGGAGCTGCCATAGGCCTCCTGGTGCTGCCATAAGCCTCCTGGGGCTGCCATAAGCCTCCTGGGGCTGCCATAAGCCTCCTGAAGCTGCCATAAGCCTCCTGGAGCTGCCATAAGCCTCCTGGGGCTGCCATAAGCCTCCTGAAGCTGCCATAAGCCTCCTGGAGCTGCCATAGGCCTCCTGGGGCTGCCATAAGCCTCCTGGGGCTGCCATAAGCCTCCTGAAGCTGCCATAAGCCTCCTGGAGCTGCCATAGGCCTCCTGGAGCTGCCATAATCCTCCTGAAGCTGCCATAGGCCTCCTGGAGCTGCCACAAGTTTCCTGGAGCTGCCATAGGCCTCTTGAAGCTACCATAGGCCTCCTAAAGTTGCCATAGGCCTCCTGGAGCTGCCATAAGCCTCCTGGAACTGCCATAGGCTTCTTGAAGCTGCCATAGGCGTTCTGAAGCAACCATAGGCCTCCTGAAGCTGCCATCTGCTTGATACCTGCTTGATGGGAGTTCTTCAACTCCCCAAGCCCGGCTCGAGTTGTGAGAGTTTGGTCCACCAGGCTGTTGCTTGGAGCGGCCCGCAGGGCCACATACCCACCACAGCCCGGCTGATCCGGAACTTCTCTTAGAAAACCGTCCAGTTTTCTCTTGAAGATGTCCACGGTTGTTCCGGCAATATTTCTTATAGTCGCTGGGAGGACGTTGAACAACCGCGGACCTCTGATGTTTATACAGTGTTCTCTGATTGTGCCTATGGCACCTCTGCTCTTCATTGGTTCAATCTTGCATTTTCTTCCATATCGTTCACTCCAGTACGTTGTTATTTTACTGTGTAGATTTGGACCTGGCCCTCCAGTATTTTCCATGTATATATTATTTGGTATCTCTCTCGTCTCCTTTCTAGTGAGTACATTTGGAGAGCTTTGAGACGATCCCAATAATTTAGGTGTTTTATCTCGTCTATGCGTGCCGTATATGTTCTCTGTATTCCCTCTATTTCAGCAATCTCTCCTGCTCTGAAGGGGGAAGTGAGTACTGAGCAGTACTCGAGACGGGACAAGACAAGTGACTTGAAGAGTACAACCATTGTGATGGGATCCCTGGATTTGAAAGTTCTCGTAATCCATCCGATCATTTTTCTGGCTGACGCAATATTTGCTTGGTTATGCTCCCTAAACGTTAGATCGTCGGACATCATTATTCCCAAATCCTTGACACGCTGTTTTTCTACTATGGGAAGATTGGATTGTGTTTTGTACCCTGTATTATGTTTCAGATCCTCATTTTTGCCGTACCTGAGTACCTGAAATTTATCACTGTTAAACATCATGATATTTTCTGCTGCCCAATCGAAAACTTTGTTGACATCTGCTTGTAGTTTTTCAATGTCTTCAGCAGAGGTAATTTTCGTGCTGATTTTTGTGTCATCTGCAAAGGATGACACGAAACTGTGACGTGTATTTTTGGCTATATCAGATATGAGAATAAGGAACAGTAGCGGTGCAAGGACTGTACCTTGAGGTACAGAGCTTTTAACATCGCTTGGACTCGATTTTATCTGATTGACTGTTACTCTTTGTGTTCTGTTCGACAGGAAATTGAGTATCCAGCGTCCTACTTTTCCAGTTATTCCCATTGACCTCATTTTGTGAGCTATCACCCCATGGTCACATTTGTCGAACGCCTTTGCAAAGTCTGTGTATACAACATCTGGATTTTGCTTTTCTTCTTGGGCTTCTGTGATTTTGTCATAGTGGTTGAGTAACTGTGACAGACAGGATCTTCCCGCTCTAAATTCATGTTGTCCTGGATTGTGCAATTCATTGTTTTCCATAAAACTAGAAATTTGATTCCTAATCACACTTTCAAACACTTTTCACATCTATATAATTGTAATTTGGAATCCAGATTTCACCATCCATGTAATCTTTTGTATGAGTTTCCGTGAATGCCCCAAATATTGAGTTTGACTCTAATAGGAGGCCATTTATGAACTTAACTTTATTCCTTGACTTTGGCTTTAAACCTTGAATGTTTGCAAATATGAATGATTGTCCATGTTGTGTGTAACTTCTGGAAGGTTTTGGTAGTTCTCCCTCCTCTCTACCCTGACCCAGGGTGTGTTGTTGTGGCAATGGTTTGTCCAGTTTTGGAAGTGATACTGGGGAGTGTGGTAGTCTGTGTAGTTGGGGGTTGTAGTATGTGTGGGCTTGATGACGAACCGTAGTCCAGTCTTGGGCATTTCCCCCTCTCCGTCCGTACTCCTGCCACGTTTCTGCCTGTCTGTTTCTCCCTCTGTTTCTGCCTGCCTCTAAAAAAATTTCAGGGCTATTATATTGGACTTCCTCCCTTATATAGCGCTGTGTACCTCTGACGTGGAAATCAGGGCAATGAAGATCGTAGCATTTCCTCTCATTGACTGAGAGTTTGCATAGCTTAGGGTGAAAATATCTACACTCTGTATCAAAACGACATCTGCCTTTCCCTAACCAGTTTCGGCATTTCCGTGGGTGCATGAATGAGCATTCCGTGCCTCTGGGCCCATATCTACACTGTCCTTTTGCATAATACCTGCAAATATTTTCATTTGTGATTGTATTATTCTTGTTTGTACCCGTGCACGACTTGGCTACCTCTGTGTTTTTTGTTCCAACTTCCTCGTTTCTGCATTCATTCTCGGTATTGCCCTTATCTTTCTCCTTGTTGCTTTCGTCTTTCTCATTTGTGTTCTCATTCGTCTCATTTTTTCTCTCCTTATTCATATCACCATAGGCCTCCTGAAGCTACCATAGGCCTCCTGAAGCTGCCATAGGCCTCCTGAAGCTACCATTGGCCTCCAGGACCTGCCGTAGGCCTCCTGGAGCTGCCATAGGCCTCCTGGAGCTACCATAGGCCTCCTAGAGCTGCCATAGGCCTCCTGAATTTGCCATAAGCCTCCTGAAGCTGTCATAGGCCTCCTGAAGCTGCCATAAGCCTCCTGAAGCTGCCATAAGCCTCCTGAAGCTGTCATAAGCCTCCTGAAGCTGCCATAGGCCTCCTGAAGCTGCCATAAGCCTCCTGAAGCTGCCATAGGCCTCCTGGAGCTACCATACCTGGTTGATGGGGTTCTGGGAGTTCTTCTACTCCCCAAGCCCGGCCCGAGGCCAGGCTCGATTTGTGAGAGTTTGGTCCACCAGGCTGTTGCTTGGAGCGGCCCGCAGGCCCACATACCCGCCACAGCCCGGCTGATCCGGAACTTCTCTTAGAAAACCGTCCAGTTTTCTCTTGAAGATGTCCACGGTTGTTCCGGCAATATTTCTTATGCTTGCTGGGAGGACGTTGAACAACCGCGGACCTCTGCTCTTCACAGGTTCAATCTTGCATAGGCCTCCTGGAGCTGCCATAGGTCTCCTGCAGCAGCCATAGGCCTCCTGCAGCAGCCATAGGCCTCCTGCAGCAGCCATAGGCCTCCTGCAGCAGCCATAGGCCTCCTGCAGCAGACATAGGTCTCCTGCAGCAGCCATAGGCCTCCTGCAGCTGCCATAGGTCTCCTGCAGCAGCCATAGGCCTCCTGCAGCTGCCATAGGCCTCCTGGAGCTGCCATAATCAACATCAGTATGAGTGTCAGCAGCAGCAGCAGTATGAGTGTCAGCAGCAGTATGAGTGTCAGCAGCAGCAGCAGTATGAGTGTCAGCAACAGAAGCAGTATGAGTGTCAGCAACAGAAGCAGTATGAGTGTCAGCATCAGCAGCAGTATGAGTGTCAGCAGCAGCAGCAGTATGAGTGTCAGCAACAGAAGCAGTATGAGTGTCAGCATCAGCAGTATGAGTGTCAGCAGCAGCAGCAGTATGAGTGTCAGCAGCAGCAGTATGAGTGTCAGCAGCAGCAGTATTAGTGTCAGCAGCAGCAGTATGAGTGTCAGCAGCAGCAGTATGAGTGTCAGCAACAGCAGTATGAGTGTCAGCAGCAGTATGAGTGTCAGCAGCAGCAGCAGCAGTATGAGTGTCAGCAGCAGCAGCAGCAGCAGCAGTATGAGTGTCAGCAGCAGCAGCAGCAGTATGAGTGTCAGCAACAGCAGTATGAGTGTCAGCAGCAGTATGAGTGTCAGCAGCAGCAGTATGAGTGTCAGCAGCAGCAGCAGTATGAGTGTCAGCAGCAGCAGCAGTATGAGTGTCAGCAGCAGCAGCAGTATGAGTGTCAGCAGCAGCAGCAGCAGCAGCAGTATGAGTGTCAGCAGCAGCAGCAGCAGTATGAGTGTCAGCAGCAGCAGTATGAGTGTCAGCAACAGCAGTACGAGTGTCAGCAGCAGTATGAGTGTCAGCAGCAGCAGTATGAGTGTCAGCAGCAACAGCAGTATGAGTGTCAGCAGCAGCAGCAGTATGAGTGTCAGCAGCAGCAGTATGAGTGTCAGCAGCAGCAGCAGTATGAGTGTCAGCAGCAGCAGCAGTATGAGTGTCAGCAGCAGCAGCAGCAGTATGAGTGTCAGCAGCAGCAGTATGAGTGTCAGCAGCAGCAGCAGTATGAGTGTCAGCAGCAGCAGTATGAGTGTCAGCAGCAGCAGTATGAGTGTCAGCAGCAGCAGTATGAGTGTCAGTAGCAGCAGTATGAGTGTCAGCAGCAGCAGTATGAGTGTCAGCAGCAGCAGTATGAGTGTCAGCAGCAGCAGTATGAGTGTCAGCAGCAGCAGTATGAGTGTCAGCAGCAGCAGTATAAGTGTCAGCAGCAGCAGCAGCAACAGTGTACACCGGGGCCAGACCCTGACCACACCACGCAGCAGCAGCAGCAGCAGTGTACACCGGGGCCAGACCCTGACCACACCACGCAGCAGCAGTGTACACCAGGGCCAGACCCTGACCACACCACGCAGCAGCAGCAGCAGTGTACACCAGGGCCAGACCCTGACCACACCACGCAGCAGCAGCAGCAGTGTACACCGGGGCCAGACCCTGACCACACCACGCAGCAGCAGCAGCAGCAGTGTACACAGGGGCCAGACCCTGACCACACCACGCAGCAGCAGCAGCAGTGTACACCAGGGCCAGACCCTGACCACACCACGCAGCAGCAGCAGCAGTGTACACCGGGGCCAGACACTGACCACACCACGCAGCAGCAGCAGTGTACACCGGGGCCAGACACTGACCACACCACGCAGCAGCAGCAGTGTACACCGGGGCCAGACCCTGACCACACCACGCAGCAGCAGCAGCAGTGTACCCCGGGGCCAGACCCTGACCACACCACGCAGCAGCAGCAGCAGTGTACACCAGGGCCAGACCCTGACCACACCACGCAGCAGCAACAGTGTACACCAGGGCCAGACCCTGACCACACCACGCAGCAGCAGCAGTGTACACCGGGGCCAGACCCTGACCACACCACGCAGCAGCAGCAGTGTACACCAGGGCCAGACCCTGACCACACCACGCAGCAGCAACAACAGTGTACACCAGGGCCAGACCCTGACCACACCACGCAGCAGCAGCAGCAGTGTACACCAGGGCCAGACACTGACCACACCACGCAGCAGCAACAACAGTGTACACCAGGGCCAGACCCTGACCACACCACGCAGCAGCAGCAGTGTACACCAGGGCCAGACCCTGACCACACCACGCAGCAGCAACAACAGTGTACACCGGGGCCAGACCCTGACCACACCACGCAGCAGCAACAGTGTACACCAGGGCCAGACACTGACCACACCACGCAGCAGCAACAACAGTGTACACCAGGGCCAGACCCTGACCACACCACGCAGCAGCAGCAGCAGTGTACACCGGGGCCAGACACTGACCACACCACGCAGCAGCAGCAGTGTACACCGGGGCCAGACACTGACCACACCACGCAGCAGCAGCAGTGTACACCGGGGCCAGACCCTGACCACACCACGCAGCAGCAGCAGCAGTGTACCCCGGGGCCAGACCCTGACCACACCACGCAGCAGCAGCAGCAGTGTACACCAGGGCCAGACCCTGACCACACCACGCAGCAGCAACAGTGTACACCAGGGCCAGACCCTGACCACACCACGCAGCAGCAGCAGTGTACACCGGGGCCAGACCCTGACCACACCACGCAGCAGCAGCAGTGTACACCAGGGCCAGACCCTGACCACACCACGCAGCAGCAACAACAGTGTACACCAGGGCCAGACCCTGACCACACCACGCAGCAGCAGCAGCAGTGTACACCAGGGCCAGACACTGACCACACCACGCAGCAGCAACAACAGTGTACACCAGGGCCAGACCCTGACCACACCACGCAGCAGCAGCAGTGTACACCAGGGCCAGACCCTGACCACACCACGCAGCAGCAACAACAGTGTACACCGGGGCCAGACCCTGACCACACCACGCAGCAGCAACAGTGTACACCAGGGCCAGACACTGACCACACCACGCAGCAGCAACAACAGTGTACACCGGGGCCAGACCCTGACCACACCACGCAGCAGCAGCAGTGTACACCAGGGCCAGACCCTGACCACACCACGCAGCAGCAACAACAGTGTACACCGGGGCCAGACCCTGACCACACCACGCAGCAGCAACAGTGTACACCAGGGCCAGACCCTGACCACACCACGCAGCAGCAACAACAGTGTACACCGGGGCCAGACCCTGACCACACCACGCAGCAGCAACAGTGTACACCAGGGCCAGACCCTGACCACACCACGCAGCAGCAGCAACAGTGTACACCGGGGCCAGACCCTGACCACACCACGCAGCAGCAGCAGTGTACACCAGGGCCAGACCCTGACCACACCACGCAGCAGCAGCAACAGTGTACACCAGGGCCAGACCCTGACCACACCACGCAGCAGCAGCAGCAGTGTACACCAGGGCCAGACACTGACCACACCACGCAGCAGCAGCAACAGTGTACACCGGGGCCAGACCCTGACCACACCACGCAGCTGCAGCAACAGTGTACACCGGGGCCAGACCCTGACCACACCACGCAGCAGCAGCAACAGTGTACACCGGGGCCAGACCCTGACCACACCACGCAGCAGCAACAACAGTGTACACCAGGGCCAGACCCTGACCACACCACGCAGCAGCAGCAGCAGTGTACACCGGGGCCAGACCCTGACCACACCAAGCAGCAGCAACAACAGTGTACACCGGGGCCAGACCCTGACCACACCAAGCAGCAGCAACAACAGTGTACACCAGGGCCAGACCCTGACCACACCACGCAGCAGCAGCAGCAGTGTACACCGGGGCCAGACACTGACCACACCACGCAGCAGCAGCAGCAGTGTACACCGGGGCCAGACCCTGACCACACCACGCAGCAGCAACAACAGTGTACACCGGGGCCAGACCCTGACCACACCACGCAGCAGCAGCAACAGTGTACACCGGGGCCAGACCCTGACCACACCACGCAGCAGCAGCAGCAGTGTACACCAGGGCCAGACACTGACCACACCACGCAGCAGCAGCAGCAGTGTACACCAGGGCCAGACCCTGACCACACCACGCAGCAGCAGCAACAGTGTACACCGGGGCCAGACCCTGACCACACCACGCAGCAGCAGCAACAGTGTACACCGGGGCCAGACCCTGACCACACCACGCAGCAGCAGCAACAGTGTACACCGGGGCCAGACCCTGACCACACCACGCAGCAGCAGCAACAGTGTACACCGGGGCCAGACCCTGACCACACCACGCAGCAGCAGCAACAGTGTACACCAGGGCCAGACCCTGACCACACCACGCAGCAGCAACAGTGTACACCAGGGCCAGACCCTGACCACACCACGCAGCAGCAACAGTGTACACCGGGGCCAGACCCTGACCACACCACGCAGCAGCAGCAGTGTACACCAGGGCCAGACCCTGACCACACCACGCAGCAGCAGCAACAGTGTACACCGGGGCCAGACCCTGACCACACCACGCAGCAGCAGCAGTGTACACCAGGGCCAGACCCTGACCACACCACGCAGCAGCAGCAACAGTGTACACCAGGGCCAGACCCTGACCACACCACGCAGCAGCAGCAGCAGTGTACACCAGGGCCAGACCCTGACCACACCACGCAGCAGCAGCAGTGTACACCAGGGCCAGACACTGACCACACCACGCAGCAGCAGCAGCAGTGTACACCGGGGCCAGACCCTGACCACACCACGCAGCAGCAGCAACAGTGTACACCAGGGCCAGACCCTGACCACACCACGCAGCAGCAACAACAGTGTACACCAGGGCCAGACCCTGACCACACCACGCAGCAGCAGCAGCAGTGTACACCAGGGCCAGACACTGACCACACCACGCAGCAGCAACAACAGTGTACACCAGGGCCAGACCCTGACCACACCACGCAGCAGCAGCAGCAGTGTACACCAGGGTCAGACACTGACCACACCACGCAGCAGCAACAACAGTGTACACCAGGGCCAGACCCTGACCACACCACGCAGCAGCAGCAGTGTACACCAGGGCCAGACCCTGACCACACCACGCAGCAGCAACAACAGTGTACACCGGGGCCAGACCCTGACCACACCACGCAGCAGCAACAGTGTACACCAGGGCCAGACACTGACCACACCACGCAGCAGCAACAACAGTGTACACCGGGGCCAGACCCTGACCACACCACGCAGCAGCAGCAGTGTACACCAGGGCCAGACCCTGACCACACCACGCAGCAGCAACAACAGTGTACACCGGGGCCAGACCCTGACCACACCACGCAGCAGCAACAGTGTACACCAGGGCCAGACCCTGACCACACCACGCAGCAGCAACAACAGTGTACACCGGGGCCAGACCCTGACCACACCACGCAGCAGCAACAGTGTACACCAGGGCCAGACCCTGACCACACCACGCAGCAGCAGCAACAGTGTACACCGGGGCCAGACCCTGACCACACCACGCAGCAGCAGCAGTGTACACCAGGGCCAGACCCTGACCACACCACGCAGCAGCAGCAACAGTGTACACCAGGGCCAGACCCTGACCACACCACGCAGCAGCAGCAGCAGTGTACACCAGGGCCAGACACTGACCACACCACGCAGCAGCAGCAACAGTGTACACCGGGGCCAGACCCTGACCACACCACGCAGCTGCAGCAACAGTGTACACCGGGGCCAGACCCTGACCACACCACGCAGCAGCAGCAACAGTGTACACCGGGGCCAGACCCTGACCACACCACGCAGCAGCAACAACAGTGTACACCAGGGCCAGACCCTGACCACACCACGCAGCAGCAGCAGCAGTGTACACCGGGGCCAGACCCTGACCACACCAAGCAGCAGCAACAACAGTGTACACCGGGGCCAGACCCTGACCACACCAAGCAGCAGCAACAACAGTGTACACCAGGGCCAGACCCTGACCACACCACGCAGCAGCAGCAGCAGTGTACACCGGGGCCAGACACTGACCACACCACGCAGCAGCAGCAGCAGTGTACACCGGGGCCAGACCCTGACCACACCACGCAGCAGCAACAACAGTGTACACCGGGGCCAGACCCTGACCACACCACGCAGCAGCAGCAACAGTGTACACCGGGGCCAGACCCTGACCACACCACGCAGCAGCAGCAGCAGTGTACACCAGGGCCAGACACTGACCACACCACGCAGCAGCAGCAGCAGTGTACACCAGGGCCAGACCCTGACCACACCACGCAGCAGCAGCAACAGTGTACACCGGGGCCAGACCCTGACCACACCACGCAGCAGCAGCAACAGTGTACACCGGGGCCAGACCCTGACCACACCACGCAGCAGCAGCAACAGTGTACACCGGGGCCAGACCCTGACCACACCACGCAGCAGCAGCAACAGTGTACACCGGGGCCAGACCCTGACCACACCACGCAGCAGCAGCAACAGTGTACACCAGGGCCAGACCCTGACCACACCACGCAGCAGCAACAGTGTACACCAGGGCCAGACCCTGACCACACCACGCAGCAGCAACAGTGTACACCGGGGCCAGACCCTGACCACACCACGCAGCAGCAGCAGTGTACACCAGGGCCAGACCCTGACCACACCACGCAGCAGCAGCAACAGTGTACACCGGGGCCAGACCCTGACCACACCACGCAGCAGCAGCAGTGTACACCAGGGCCAGACCCTGACCACACCACGCAGCAGCAGCAACAGTGTACACCAGGGCCAGACCCTGACCACACCACGCAGCAGCAGCAGCAGTGTACACCAGGGCCAGACCCTGACCACACCACGCAGCAGCAGCAGTGTACACCAGGGCCAGACACTGACCACACCACGCAGCAGCAGCAGCAGTGTACACCGGGGCCAGACCCTGACCACACCACGCAGCAGCAGCAACAGTGTACACCGGGGCCAGACCCTGACCACACCACGCAGCAGCAGCAGTGTACACCGGGGCCAGACCCTGACCACACCACGCAGCAGCAGCAGCAGTGTACACCAGGGCCAGACCCTGACCACACCACGCAGCAGCAGCAACAGTGTACACCAGGGCCAGACCCTGACCACACCACGCAGCAGCAGCAGTGTACACCGGGGCCAGACCCTGACCACACCACGCAGCAGCAGCAGTGTACACCGGGGCCAGACCCTGACCACACCACGCAGCAGCAGCAGCAGTGTACACCGGGGCCAGACCCTGACCACACCACGAAGCAGCAGCAGCAGTGTACACCAGGGCCAGACCCTGACCACACCACGCAGCAGCAACAGTGTACACCAGGGCCAGACACTGACCACACCACGCAGCAGCAGCAGCAGTGTACACCGGGGCCAGACACTGACCACACCACGCAGCAGCAGCAGCAGTGTACACCAGGGCCAGACACTGACCACACCACGCAGCAGCAACAGTGTACACCGGGGCCAGACCCTGACCACACCACGCAGCAGCAACAGTGTACACCGGGGCCAGACACTGACCACACCACGCAGCAGCAGCAGCAGTGTACACCAGGGCCAGACACTGACCACACCACGCAGCAGCAGCAGCAGTGTACACCAGGGCCAGACACTGACCACACCACGCAGCAGCAGCAACAGTGTACACCGGGGCCAGACCCTGACCACACCACGCAGCAGCAGCAACAGTGTACACCGGGGCCAGACCCTGACCACACCACGCAGCTGCAGCAACAGTGTACACCGGGGCCAGACCCTGACCACACCACGCAGCAGCAGCAACAGTGTACACCGGGGCCAGACCCTGACCACACCACGCAGCAGCAACAACAGTGTACACCAGGGCCAGACCCTGACCACACCACGCAGCAGCAGCAGCAGTGTACACCGGGGCCAGACCCTGACCACACCAAGCAGCAGCAACAACAGTGTACACCGGGGCCAGACCCTGACCACACCAAGCAGCAGCAACAACAGTGTACACCAGGGCCAGACCCTGACCACACCACGCAGCAGCAGCAGCAGTGTACACCGGGGCCAGACACTGACCACACCACGCAGCAGCAGCAGCAGTGTACACCGGGGCCAGACCCTGACCACACCACGCAGCAGCAACAACAGTGTACACCGGGGCCAGACCCTGACCACACCACGCAGCAGCAGCAACAGTGTACACCGGGGCCAGACCCTGACCACACCACGCAGCAGCAGCAGCAGTGTACACCAGGGCCAGACACTGACCACACCACGCAGCAGCAGCAGCAGTGTACACCAGGGCCAGACCCTGACCACACCACGCAGCAGCAGCAACAGTGTACACCGGGGCCAGACCCTGACCACACCACGCAGCAGCAGCAACAGTGTACACCGGGGCCAGACCCTGACCACACCACGCAGCAGCAGCAACAGTGTACACCGGGGCCAGACCCTGACCACACCACGCAGCAGCAGCAACAGTGTACACCGGGGCCAGACCCTGACCACACCACGCAGCAGCAGCAACAGTGTACACCAGGGCCAGACCCTGACCACACCACGCAGCAGCAACAGTGTACACCAGGGCCAGACCCTGACCACACCACGCAGCAGCAACAGTGTACACCGGGGCCAGACCCTGACCACACCACGCAGCAGCAGCAGTGTACACCAGGGCCAGACCCTGACCACACCACGCAGCAGCAGCAACAGTGTACACCGGGGCCAGACCCTGACCACACCACGCAGCAGCAGCAGTGTACACCAGGGCCAGACCCTGACCACACCACGCAGCAGCAGCAACAGTGTACACCAGGGCCAGACCCTGACCACACCACGCAGCAGCAGCAGCAGTGTACACCAGGGCCAGACCCTGACCACACCACGCAGCAGCAGCAGTGTACACCAGGGCCAGACACTGACCACACCACGCAGCAGCAGCAGCAGTGTACACCGGGGCCAGACCCTGACCACACCACGCAGCAGCAGCAACAGTGTACACCGGGGCCAGACCCTGACCACACCACGCAGCAGCAGCAGTGTACACCGGGGCCAGACCCTGACCACACCACGCAGCAGCAGCAGCAGTGTACACCAGGGCCAGACCCTGACCACACCACGCAGCAGCAGCAACAGTGTACACCGGGGCCAGACCCTGACCACACCACGCAGCAGCAGCAACAGTGTACACCAGGGCCAGACCCTGACCACACCACGCAGCAGCAGCAGTGTACACCGGGGCCAGACCCTGACCACACCACGCAGCAGCAGCAGTGTACACCGGGGCCAGACCCTGACCACACCACGAAGCAGCAGCAGCAGTGTACACCAGGGCCAGACCCTGACCACACCACGCAGCAGCAACAGTGTACACCAGGGCCAGACACTGACCACACCACGCAGCAGCAGCAGCAGTGTACACCGGGGCCAGACACTGACCACACCACGCAGCAGCAGCAGCAGTGTACACCAGGGCCAGACACTGACCACACCACGCAGCAGCAACAGTGTACACCGGGGCCAGACCCTGACCACACCACGCAGCAGCAACAGTGTACACCGGGGCCAGACACTGACCACACCACGCAGCAGCAGCAGCAGTGTACACCAGGGCCAGACACTGACCACACCACGCAGCAGCAGCAGCAGTGTACACCAGGGCCAGACACTGACCACACCACGCAGCAGCAGCAACAGTGTACACCGGGGCCAGACCCTGACCACACCACGCAGCAGCAGCAACAGTGTACACCGGGGCCAGACCCTGACCACACCACGCAGCAGCAGCAGCAGTGTACCCCAGGGCCAGACACTGACCACACCACGCAGCTGCAGCAACAGTGTACACCGGGGCCAGACCCTGACCACACCACGCAGCAGCAACAGTGTACACCGGGGCCAGACCCTGACCACACCACGCAGCTGCAGCAACAGTGTACACCGGGGCCAGACCCTGACCACACCACGCAGCAGCAGCAACAGTGTACACCGGGGCCAGACCCTGACCACACCACGCAGCAGCAACAGTGTACACCGGGGCCAGACCCTGACCACACCACGCAGCAGCAGCAACAGTGTACCCCGGGGCCAGACCCTGACCACACCACGCAGCAGCAACAGTGTACCCCGGGGCCAGACACTGACCACACCACGCAGCTGCAGCAACAGTGTACACCGGGGCCAGACCCTGACCACACCACGCAGCTGCAGCAACAGTGTACACCAGGGCCAGACCCTGACCACACCACGCAGCAGCAACAGTGTACACCGGGGCCAGACCCTGACCACACCACGCAGCTGCAGCAACAGTGTACACCGGGGCCAGACCCTGACCACACCACGCAGCTGCAGCAACAGTGTACACCGGGGCCAGACCCTGACCACACCACGCAGCAGCAGCAGCAGTGTACCCCAGGGCCAGACACTGACCACACCACGCAGCTGCAGCAACAGTGTACACCGGGGCCAGACCCTGACCACACCACGCAGCTGCAGCAACAGTGTACACCGGGGCCAGACCCTGACCACACCACGCAGCAGCAACAGTGTACACCGGGGCCAGACCCTGACCACACCACGCAGCAGCAGCAGTGTACACCAGGGCCAGACACTGACCACACCACGCAGCAGCAGCAGCAGCAGTGTACACCGGGGCCAGACCCTGACCACACCACGCAGCAGCAGCAGCAGTGTACACCAGGGCCAGACCCTGACCTCACCACGCAGCAGCAACAACAGTGTACACCAGGGCCAGACCCTGACCACACCACGCAGCAGCAGCAGCAGTGTACCCCGGGGCCAGACCCTGACCACACCACGCAGCAGCAGCAGCAGTGTACACCGGGGCCAGACCCTGACCACACCACGCAGCAGCAGCAGCAGTGTACACCAGGGCCAGACCCTGACCACACCACGCAGCAGCAGCAGCAGTGTACCCCGGGGCCAGACCCTGACCACACCACGCAGCAGCAGCAGCAGTGTACACCAGGGCCAGACACTGACCACACCACGCAGCAGCAGCAGTGTACACCAGGGCCAGACCCTGACCACACCACGCAGCAGCAGCAGCAGTGTACACCAGGGCCAGACCCTGACCACACCAGGCAGCAGCAGCAGCAGTGTACACCAGGGCCAGACCCTGACCACACCACGCAGCAGCAGCAGCAGTGTACACCAGGGCCAGACCCTGACCACACCACGCAGCAGCAGCAGCAGTGTACACCTGGGCCAGACACTGACCACACCACGCAGCAGCAGCAGCAGTGTACACCAGGGCCAGACACTGACCACACCACGCAGCTGCAGCAACAGTGTACCCCGGGGCCAGACCCTGACCACACCACGCAGCAGCAGCAGCAGTGTACACCAGGGCCAGACACTGACCACACCACGCAGCTGCAGCAACAGTGTACACCAGGGCCAGACACTGACCACACCACGCAGCAGCAACAGCAGTGTACACCAGGGCCAGACCCTGACCACACCACGCAGCAGCAACAGTGTACACCGGGGCCAGACCCTGACCACACCACGCAGCAGCAGCAACAGTGTACACCAGGGCCAGACCCTGACCACACCACGCAGCAGCAGCAGCAGTGTACACCGGGGCCAGACCCTGACCACACCACGCAGCAGCAGCAGCAGTGTACACCAGGGCCAGACCCTGACCACACCACTCAGCAGCAGCAGCAGCAGTGTACACCGGGGCCAGACCCTGACCACACCACGCAGCAGCAGCAGCAGTGTACACCGGGGCCAGACCCTGACCACACCACGCAGCAGCAGCAACAGTGTACACCAGGGCCAGACCCTGACCACACCACGCAGCAGCAGCAGCAGTGTACACCGGGGCCAGACCCTGACCACACCACGCAGCAGCAGCAGCAGTGTACACCGGGGCCAGACCCTGACCACACCACGCAGCAGCAACAGTGTACACCAGGGCCAGACCCTGACCACACCACGCAGCAGCAGCAACAGTGTACACCAGGGCCAGACACTGACCACACCACGCAACTATCGCCCCACAGCAACAACAACTGGCAGCGTTCGTGTCCATATCCGCTCAACACAAGCCAGACATAAACAGTATTAATAGTGACGAACGGCGCCGGATTCAACATTTTTCCAGCCACGAGCATAATTAATTAATAATAGCGTTATTAGCCAACTGGGAATCCGTACACCTACACACATCCGGCTCCCGGCTCATCTAAACCGGCTGTAGTAGCGAGGCTCAGTGGTAGAGCCGGTCCAACCACTGCTATATCACACGTGTCTCCTCTCATATATAAACAAACACGATTTGTAATTTAATCTCTCTCTCTCTCTCTCTCTCTCTCTCTCTCTCTCTCTCTCTCTCTCTCTCTCTCTCTCACTCTCTCTCTCTCTCCCCTCCCTCTCTCTCTCTCTCTCTCTCTCTCTCTCTCTCTCTCTCTCTCTCTCTCTCTCTCTCTCTCTCTCTCTCTCTCTCTCTCTCTCTCTCTCTCCCCTCCCTCTCCCTCTCCCTCCCTCTCTCTCTCTCTCTCTCTCTCTCTCTCTCTCTCTCTCTCTCTCTCTCTCTCCCCTCCCTCTCTCTCTCTCTCTCTCTCTCTCTCTCTCTCTCTCTCTCTCTCTCTCTCTCTCTCTCTCTCTCTCTCTCTCCCCCCTCCCTCCCTCTCTCTCTCTCTCTCTCTCTCTCTCTCTCCCCTCTCTCTCTCTCTCTCTCTCTCTCTCTCTCTCTCTCTCTCTCTCTCTCTCTCTCTCTCTCTCTCTCTCTCTCTCTCTCTCTCTCTCTCTCTCTCTCTCACGTTTTTCCTTTTTTTGCAATCATTGAAAATTTATAATAATGTCAACAAACAACAAACACCAATAAGCCTAGAAGCCATAAAGGAAGGTTTAATATATTATCATAAGAAGGTGGAAGAAAATATGCTCCTTTAAGTGTCGAATATGGCAACAATGTGTGCTGAGTATTGTCGAATATGGCAACAATGTGTGCTGAGCACTGTCGAATATGGCAACAATATGTGCTGAGTATTGTCGAATATGGCAACAATGTGTGCTGAGCACTGTCGAATATGGCAACAATGTGTGCTGAGCACTGTCGAATATGGCAACAATGTGTGCTGAGCACTGTCGAATATGGCAACAATGTGTGTTGAGCACTGTCGAATATGGCAACAATGTGGGCTGAGTATTGTCGAATATGGCAACAATGTGTGCTGAGCACTGTCGAATATGGCAACAATGTGTGCTGAGCACTGTCGAATATGGCAACAATGTGTGTTGAGCACTGTCGAATATGGCAACAATGTGTGCTGAGTATTGTCGAATATGGCAACAATGTGTGTTGAGCACTGTCGAATATGGCAACAATGTGTGCTGAGCACTGTCGAATATGGCAACAATGTGTGTTGAGTACTGTCGAATATGGCAACAATGTGTGCTGAGTATTGTCGAATATGGCAACAATGTGTGTTGAGCACTGTCGAATATGGCAACAATGTGTGCTGAGCACTGTCGAATATGGCAACACTGTGTGCTGAGCACTGTCGAATATGGCAACAATGTGTGCTGAGTATTGTCGAATATGGCAACAATGTGTGCTGAGCACTGTCGAATATGGCAACAATGTGTGCTGAGCACTGTCGAATATGGCAACACTGTGTGCTGAGCACTGTCGAATATGGCAACAATGTGTGCTGAGTATTGTCGAATATGGCAACAATGTGTGCTGAGTATTGTCGAATATGGCAACAATGTGTGTTGAGCACTGTTGAATATGGCAACAATGTGTGCTGAGCACTGTCGAATATGGCAACAATGTGTGTTGAGCACTGTCGAATATGGCAACAATGTGTGCTGAGTATTGTCGAATATGGCAACAATGTGTGTTGAGCACTGTCGAATATGGCAACAATGTGTGCTGAGCACTGTCGAATATGGCAACAATGTGTGTTGAGTACTGTCGAATATGGCAACAATGTGTGCTGAGTATTGTCGAATATGGCAACAATGTGTGTTGAGCACTGTCGAATATGGCAACAATGTGTGCTGAGCACTGTCGAATATGGCAACACTGTGTGCTGAGCACTGTCGAATATGGCAACAATGTGTGCTGAGTATTGTCGAATATGGCAACAATGTGTGTTGAGCACTGTCGAATATGGCAACAATGTGTGTTGAGCACTGTCGAACATGGCAACAATGTGTGATGAGCACTGTCGAACATGGCAACACTGTGTGATGAGCACTGTCGAACATGGCAACAATGTCTGCTGAGCACTGCACAACGTCTAAGTATATTAAAGCTCACACAAATCCTTGAACTGTTTAAAATCAAGCACTAAAGTATCTTAGCGTACATGAGCCTGTAGCTTAGATTGTCCCACACTAAACACATTCATAATTCCCGCCCATTTTGTGCCAATCGCGTCAATAGTTATCCAAGAACAATTCCAGGAGCCATGAGTGATATAATTGGGACGAGGGTACCGGCCAGGGCTTCTTGAGCTTATCTTGAGAGGATTTCGGGGCTTAGCGTCCCCGCGGCCCGGTCCTTGACCAGGCCTTTTTGTTACACACCCCCAGGAAGCAGTCCGTAGCAGCTGTCTAACTCTCAGGTACCTATTTACTGCTAGGTAACAGGGGGGTAGCATCAGGGTGATAGAAACTCTGCCCATTTTTTTCCGCCTCCACCGGGGATCGAACCTGGAACCTCAGGACTACGAATCCGAAGCGCTGTCCACTCAGCTGTCAGGCCCCTTGTTAGGGCGGTTTACATACACTTATTATATTACAACAGTCACATTCTGCACTGAGATTGCTCAATATTGCATAAATTAGGTCGGCGTTCAATCCCCGACCGTCCAAGTGGTTGGGCACCATTCCATTCCCCCCGTGTCATCCCAAATCCTTATCCTGACCCCTTCCCAGTGCTGTATAGTCGTAATGGTTGGTGCTTTCTCCTGACAGTTCCCTTCCCCTTGGAAAACCTCACAAATCCAGCCCCGAACATCATCCTGCTTGGGGACTTCAATCCTACGGCACCTGATATGGAAGCACCTGGCTAATACAGTAATATAAGGTAGAATACCAGGGAGTAGCCTAAATGAACAGGCTCATGCAAATGACCTGCTACGGATGGACGACAGGTTTGCCTTAAATCAGCAAATAGTAAAATTGAGCCACACTTTGGTGTATTATTGGGATCGTCTCAAAGCTTTCCAAATGTACTCACTAGAAAGAAGACGAGAGAGATATCAAATAATATACATCATGGAAGATACTGGAGGGCCAAGTACTTAAATCTACACAGTAAAATAACAACGTACTGGAGTGAACGATATGGAAGAAAATGCAGAATAGAACCAATGAAGAGCAGAGGTGCCATAGGCACAATCAGAGAACACTGTATAAACATCAGAGGTCCGCGGTTGTTCAACGTCCTCCCAGCAAGCATAAGAAATATTGCCGAAACAACCGTGGACATCTTCAAGAGGAAACTAGATTTATTCCTCCAAGGAGTGCTGGACCAACCGGGCTGTGGTGGGTACGTGGCCCTGCGTGCCGCTCCAAGCAACAGCCTAGTGGACCAAACTCTCACAAGTCAAGCCTGGCCTCGGGCCGGGCTTGGGGAGTAGAAGAACTCCCAGAACCCCATCAACCAGGTATCAAGCAGGTAGTAGAACCAACTAGGAAGGAGAACACCAATAATGTTGGTGTTCATATCATTTTCACCGATAATGATGAATTGATCAGGAACATAATGATTACAAATACCTGTCACTCAGATCACAACTTAATTGAAGTTCTGACAACCATGGGGAACAGACCTTCAAAACCAGTCCCGATACCCGGTGGAGGAGATTTCAGCAAATTCAACTTCAATAATAAACAGATAAACTGGGAGCAAATAAACCAGGACTTCAAAGAAATAAGCTGGGAAGAACAGCTAGAAAATGCAAACCTGAACCAGTGCCTGGAAAAAATAAGCTCAGTAGCACTAGAAATATGATCAAACCGCATACCCCTAAGAAAAAAGAGTAAGAGATGCAGATTGGAACGGGAACGTCGTTCCCTATATAGGCGAAGAAAACGAATCGCGGAAGAACTTGAGAGTCGCACCCTATCTCAAGAACGGCGAAAGTTAGGTAGAGAAATAGAAACAATTGAACTCAAGCTACTAGAATCATACAAAACCCAGGAGAGACAAAGAGAGCAAAAGGCCATCAGTGAAAGAGAGAAATCCGAAATATTTTTTCTCCTATGCAAAATCAAGATAAAAAACCACATCTAGTATCGGGCCCCTGCGAAAAGGAGATGGAACTTTCACAGATGACAACAAAGAAATGAGCGAGTTACTGAGGAAGCAGTACGTCTCTGTTTTCAGTGAGCCATTAAACGCACTAAAGATTGATAACCCAAATGAATTTTTCATGGATATGATACCAACATCAAATCATATATCAGACGTCACTCTATTCCCAATGGATTTTGAAGAAGCCATAAACTATGCACTCTGCACCAGGCCCTGATTCTTGGAACTCCAATATTCATCAAGAATTGTAAAAAAAAAACATTATCGCAGGCCCTCCACATTCTTTGGAGACAAAGTCTAGATACTAGCGTTATCCCTGACATACTAAAAACAGCAGAGATAGCACCACTTCATAAAGGAAGAAATAAGGCAGAGGCAAAAAATTACAGACCGATAGCACTAACATATCACATCATAAAAATCTTTGAGAGGGTGCTAATAAGTAAGATCACTAAAATACATGGAATCACTGCATCTCCAGAACCCCGGACAACATGGTTTCAGAACAGGGCGCTCTTGCCTGTCGCAGTTGCTGGACCACTATGATATGGCATTAGATGCTATGGAAGACAAACAACACGCTGATGTAATTTACACAGATTTCGCAAAAGCCTTTGACAAATGTGACCATGGTGTTATTGCACATAAAATGCGTTCAAAAGGAATTACCGGAAAAATAGGCAGATGGATCTACAATTTCCTGACTAACAGAACCCAATGTGTAATAGTCAACAAAATAAAATCCAGCCCATCAACCGTGAAGAGCTCAGTCCCCCTGGGTACTGTGCTTACTCCAGTACTCAGTCCCCAGGGTACTGTGCTTGCTCCAGTACTCAGTCCCCAGGGTACTGTGCTTGCTCCAGTACTCAGTCCCCAGGGTACTGTGCTTGCTCCATTATTTTTCTCATCCTCAAATCGGACATAGACAAGGACACAACCTATAGTACTGTATCACCCTTTGCAGATGACACTAGGCCAGACCTTTGTCATGTAGACCATGTAGACCAATACGTATCAGACATTTACAGATGACACTAGGATTTTCATGAGAGTAGACAACATAGAGACACGGCAAACCTCCAATCAGATGTAAATCAAGTCTTTCAATGGGCTACAGAAAATAATATGGTGTTTAATGAAGATAAGTTCCAGCTCTTCCGCTACGGAAAATATGAAAATATAAAAGCAGAAACCACGTACAAAACGCAGTCAAATCATAAATAACATCGAACGAAAAGACAATGTAAAGGATTTGGGTGTACTCATGTCGGAAGACCTTACCTTTAATTTAAAGAACACAATAAAGTAGCTGTCACAACTGCAAGAGAAATGACAGGTTGGATAACAAGAACTTTTCAAACTAGAGATGCTATACCAATGATGATACTCTTCAGGGGCCAGATTCACGAAGCAGTTACGCAAGTATTTACGAACGTGTACATCTTTCCTCAATCTTTGACGGCTTTCTTTACAACTTATTAAACAGTTTACAAGCATGAAAACGTCGCAACCAACTGTTGTTATTGTCATAAACAGCCTCCTGCAGCTTCGGAGTTAATTAACTGTTTAATAATTGTAAACAAACCCGCCAAAGATTGAGAAAAGAAGTACAGGTTCGTAGTGCTTGCGTAAATGCTTCGTGAATCTGGTCCCAGGACGCTTGTGATCTCTAGAGTGGAGTACTGCTACACAATGACAGCCCCTTTCATAGCTAGAGAAATTGCTGACCTGGAGAGCGTGCAGAGATCCTTTACTGCTAGAATCCACTCAGTAAAACATCTAAATTACTGGGACCGACTAAAGAGCCTAAATCTGCATTCTCTTGAGCGCGAATACAGCTCACCCACTAGAGGTGGGTGAGCCTCTAGTGTTGAGCCTCTAGTGTTGAGCCTCCAGTGTTGAGCCTCCAGTGTTGAGCCTCCAGTGTTGAGCCTCCAGTGTTGAGCCTCCAGTGTTGAGTCTCTAGTGTTGAGCCTCCAGTGTTGAGTCTCTAATGTTGAGCCTCCAGTGCTGAGCCTCCAGTGTTCAGCCTCCAGTGTTGAGTCTCTAGTGTTGAGCCTCCAGTGTTGAGCCTCCAGTGTTGAGTCTCTAGTGTTGAGCCTCCAGTGTTGAGTCTCTAATGCTGAGCCTCCAGTGCTGAGCCTCCAGTGTTCAGCCTCTAGTGTTGAGTCTCCAGTGCTGAGCCTCCAGTGCTGAGCCTCCAGTGCTTAGCCTCTAGTGTTGAGCCTCTACTGTTGAGTCTCTAGTGGTGAGCCTCTAGTGGTGAGCCTCCAGTGTTGAGCCTCCAGTGTTGAGCCTCCAGTGTTGAGTCTCCAGTGTTGAGTCTCCAGTGCTGAGCCTCCAGTGTTGAGCCTCCAGTGCTGAGCCTCCAGTGTTGAATCTCCAGTGCTGAGCCTCCAGTGCTGAATCTCCAGTGCTGAGCCTCCAGTGTTGAGCCTCCAGTGTTGAATCTCCAGTGCTGAGCCTCCAGTGCTGAGCCTCCAGTGCTGAGCCTCCAGTGTTGAGTCTCCAGTGCTGAGCCTCCAGTGCTGAGCCTCCAGTGCTGAGCCTCCAGTGTTGAGCCTCCAGTGCTGAGCCTCCAGTGTTGAGCCTCCAGTGTTGAGCCTCTAGTGCTGAGCCTTCAGTGCTGAGCCTCCAGTGCTAAGCCTCCAGTGTTGAGTCTCCAGTGTGAGTCTCCAGTACTGAGCCTCCAGTGCTGAGCCTCTAGTGTTGAGCCTCCAGTGTTGAGTCTCTAGTGTAGAGCCTCCAGTGTTGAGCCTCCAGTGTTGAGTTTCCAGTGTTGAGCCTCCAGTGCTGAGCCTCCAGTGCTGAGCCTCCAGTGCTGAGCCTCCAGTGCTGAGCCTCCAGTGTTGAGGCTCCAGTGTTGAGCCTCCAGTGTTGAGTTTCCAGTGTTGAGCCAATAGTGCTGAGCCTCCAGTGCTGAGCCTCCAGTGTTAAGCCTCCAGTGCTGAACCTCCAGTGTTGAGCCTCCAGTGCTGAGCCTCCAGTGTTGAGCCTCCAGTGCTGAGCCTCCAGTGTTGAGCCTCTAGTGTTGAGCCTCCAGTGTTGAGCCTCCAGTGTTGAGCCTCCAGTGTTGAGTTTCCAGTGTTGAGCCTCCAGTACTGAGCCTCCAGTGCTGAGCCTCCAGTGTTGAGCCTCCAGTGTTGAGCCTCCAGTGTTGAGCCTCCAGTGTTGAGCCTCTAGTGCTGAGCCTCCAGTGCTGAGCCTCCAGTGTTGAGCCTCCAGTGCTGAGCCTCCAGTGTTGAGCCTCCAGTGTTGAGCCTCTAGTGCTGAGCCTCCAGTGCTGAGCCTCCAGTGCTGAGCCTCCAGTGTTGAGCCTCCAGTGTTGAGCCTCCAGTGTTGAGCCTCCAGTGCTGAGCCTCCAGTGTTGAGCCTCCAGTGCTGAGCCTCCAGTGCTGAGCCTCCAGTGCTGAGCCTCCAGTGCTTGAGCCTCCAGTGCTGAGCCTGGAGGCTCAACACTGAGCATGTATTCTGCATTTCCTTCCGTGTCTTTCGCTTCAAGTATGTTGTTATTCTACTGTGCAAATATGGGACCTGGCCCTCCAATATCTTCCATGTATATATTATTTAATAATTTTCTCGTCTCCTTTCCAGAGTACAAGTTGAGAGCTTAGAGACGGTCTCAACAGTTTAGATATTTTATCGCTGTCTGTGCGTGCCGTATATGTTCTCTGTATTCCCACTAATTCAGCAATCTCTCCCGCTCTGAAAGGTGAAGTGAGTACCGAGCAATACTCAAGACGGGAACAGCACCAGGGATGTAAATAGTATTAGCCCTGCTGTGGGGTCTAGGGAGCCGAACGTTCTCCTAATCCATCCTATAATTTTCCTGGCTGAGGCTACATTTACTCCGTTAAGCTCCTTAAACATTAGGTCGTCAGACATTATATTTCCCAGATCTTTTACATGTTGTTCTCCTTCTATGATACATTTCCACCATACCTAAGTATCTCGAACTTATCCTGTTATTTATCATGATATAATATATTATGTTTCATTTATCATGAAACATCATGTTATTTTCCGTTGCCCAATCAGACTTTATTAATATAAGCTTATCATTTTTCAGTGTCTTCTACAGAGGAAATTTTCATGCTGATTTTTGTATTATTAAAAAAGGATGACACGAAGCTGTGACTAGTATTTTGTCTATATCATAGATACGAATGAGAAAGAGCAGTGGTGCAAGGATTCTGCCCTGGGGTACGAAGCACTTACGAACCTGTACATCTTTTCTCAAACTTTGACGGCTTTGTTTACAATTATTAAAACAGTTAATGAGCTCCGAAGCACCAGGAGGCTGTTTATAACAATAACTACAGTTGACTGGGAAGTTTTCATGCTTGTAAACTGTTAAATAGATGTAACCAAAGTCCGTCAAAGATTGAGGAAAGATGTACACGTTCGCAAGTACTTGCGTAACTGCTTCGTGGATCTGGCCACGAAGAATCGTGAAGAACTGCTTCGTGAATCTGGCCACTGGGATACAGAGTTTTTCAGTACACTTGGGCTTGATCTTATTTGATTGACCGTCACTCTCTGCATTTTGGTTGTCACAAAATTGAAAATCCAACGCCACATTGTAGCCGTTATTCCAGTTGATCTCATTCTGTGGGTTATTAATCCATGGTCACATATATCAAATGCCTTTGCAAAACCTGTGAATACAACACATGCATTTTGTTTTTCTTCTAACACTTCTGTGATTCTGTCATAGTGATTGATTAGTTGCGAAAGACGGGATCGTCCCGCTATAAATCCAGTTGACATAGGAGTGTCAAGGGTCAGTTGACCTAGGTTGTGAAGTTCATTATTTGTCATAAAACTTGAGACTTGATTCGTAATCACTGTTTCAAAACTTGTATTATATGTGACGTCAGTACAACTGGTCTATAGTTTTTTTGCCAAAGCTTTACTACCCCCTTTGTGCAGAGTAGCTATATCTGCTGATTTAAGTGCTGCTGGTATCTCCCCTGTATCCAGGCTCTTTCTCCATATTACACTGAGTGCTCGCTACTGGTACTTAATTTAACATTTCTGTGTGAATATAGACTTCCCTGAGTCTGGACTTGGGCCTGAGTGCATGGGCATGTTGTCAATTTATATTTCAAAGACTTGTGTGTTTGTGTTAATATAAGTGATATTGTCTGGGGTTTGGATGACAATTATAAAGAAGCTGTTCAGATCTTCCACTGTCATGTTGTTTCTTGAGGTGCTGAACACTGCCTCACACTGGCCTCTTAGGATTTACTGGATTGTTAGTATTATTTAGGCTTTCAGAGGAAGAAAGGTCCAGGAACGATTGGTTAAGGTAAGAAACCTAGACACGAATAGGTAGAATGTGAGGGAGACGATGAACCAATAAAGGGGAAGGGGGTGACGGGGGGAGAGAACACGAAGGGTAAGGGGAGTGACAAGGGGAGAGAGGACACCGAGAGGGTCGAGAATAAATGGGTTGAGAGTATTGAAAGGGTGATGGGGAGAGGAAGAAAGACAAGAGTGGAAGCATAAAGCAAGGGCAGAGAGAGAGAAAGGGGTAAATCAGAGAGGGGACACACGCAGGAACAAGGGGACGACAGGGGAGTGAGGGAAGAGTGAGAGAGAGAGAGGGGAGACCTCGCATACTTTACGATTAAAAATTATCCTCTGTTGAGTAATTGACGGTGGTTCCCCAGGCTGGGGTGAGGGGTCACGACCAGGGGACCTGGGGTGAGGGGTCACGACCAGAGGTTCCCCTGGCTGGGGTGAGGGGTCACGACCAGGGGACCTAGGGTGAGGGGTGAGGGGTCACGACCAGGGGACCTGGGGCTGGGGTGAGGGGTCACGACCAGAGGTTCCCCAGGCTGGGGTGAGGGGTCACGACCAGAGGTTCCCCAGGCTGGGGTGAGGGGTCACGACCAGAGGTTCCCCAGGCTGGGGTGAGGGGTCACGACCAGAGGTTCCCCAGGCTGGGGTGAGGGGTCACGACCAGAGGTTCCCCAGGCTGGGGTGAGGGGTCACGACCAGAGGTTCCCCAGGCTGGGGTGAGGGGTCACGACCAGAGGTTCCCCAGGCTGGGGTGAGGGGTCACGACCAGAGGTTCCCCAGGCTGGGGTGAGGGGTCACGACCAGAGGTTCCCCAGGCTGGGGTGAGGGGTCACGACCAGAGGTTCCCCAGGCTGGGGTGAGGGGTCACGACCAGACGACCTGAGGTGAGGGGTCACGACCAGAGGGTCTGGGGTGAGGGGTCACGACCAGGGGACCTGGGGCTGGGGTGAGGGGTCACGACCAGGGGACCTGGGACTGGGGTGAGGGGTCACGACCAGGGGACCTGGGGCTGGGGTGAGGGGTCACGACCAGGGGACCTGGGGCTGGGGTGAGGGGTCACGACCAGGGGACCTGGGGCTGGGGTGAGGGGTCACGACCAGGGGACCTGGGGCTGGGGTGAGGGGTCACGACCAGGGGACCTGGGGTGAGGGGTCACGACTAGAGGGGCTGGGGCTCTGGAACACCCCACCATGGGAGTAAGAACACCCCACCATGGGAGTAAGAACACCCAACCATGTGAGTAAGAACACCCCACCATGGGAGTAAGAACACCCCACCATGGGAGTAAAAACACCCCACTATGAGAGTAAGAACACCCCACCATGGGAGTAAGAACAAGCCAACATGGGAGTAAGAACACCCCACCATGGGAGTAAGAACACCCCACCATGGGAGTAAGAACACCCCACCATGGGAGTAAGAACACCCCACCATGGGAGTAAGAACACCCCACCATGGGAGTAAGAACACCCCACCATGGGAGTAAGAACACCCCACCATGGGAGTAAGAACACCCCACCATGAGAGTAAGAACACCCCACTATGAGAGTAAGAACACCCCACCATGGGAGTAAGAACACCCCACCATGAGAGTAAGAACACCCCACCATGGGAGTAAGAACAAGCCACCATGGGAGTAAGAACAAGCCACCATGGGAGTAAGAACACCTTACCATGAGAGTAAGAACACCCCACCATGGGAGTAAGAACAAGCCACCATGGGAGTAAGAACACCCCACCATGAGAGTAAGAACACCCCACCATGGGAGTAAGAACAAGCCACCATGGGAATAAGAACAAGCCACCATGGGAGTAAGAACACCTTACCATGAGAGTAAGAACAAGCCACCATGAGAGTAAGAACACCCCACCATGGGAGTAAGAACAAGCCACCATGGGAGTAAGAACACCCCACAATGGGAGTAAGAACACCCCACCATGGGAGTAAGAACACCCCACCATGTGAGTAAGAACACCCCACCATGTGAGTAAGAACACCCCACCATGGGAGTAAGAACACCCCACCATGTGAGTAAGAACAAGCCACCATGGGAGTAAGAACACCCCACCATGGGAGTAAGAACACCCCACCATGGGAGTAAGAACACCCCACCATGGGAGTAAGAACAAGCCACCATGAGAGTAAGAACACAACCTACTATGAGAGTAAGAACAAGCCACCATGGGAGTAAGAACACCCCACCATGGGAGTAAGAACACCCCACCATGGGAGTAAGAACACCCCACCATGAGAGTAAGAACACCTCACCATGGGAGTAAGAACAAGCCACCATGGGAGTAAGAACACAACCTACTATGAGAGTAAGAACAAGCCACCATGAGAGTAAGAACACCCCACCATGAGAGTAAGAACACCCCACCATGGGAGTAAGAACACCCCACCATGGGAGTAAGAACACCCCACCATGGGACTAAGAACACCCCACCATGGGAGTAAGAACAAGCCACCATGGGAGTAAGAACAAGCCACCATGGGAGTAAGAACACCCCACCATGGGAGTAAGAACACCCCACCATGGGAGTAAGAACACCCCACCATGGGAGTAAGAACACCCCACCATGAGAGTAAGAACACCCCACCATGGGAGTAAGAACACCCCACCATGAGAGTAAGAACACCCCACCATGGGAGTAAGAACACCCCACCATGGGAGTAAGAACACCCCACCATGGGACTAAGAACACCCCACCATGGGAGTAAGAACACCCCACCATGGGAGTAAGAACACCCCACCATGGGAGTAAGAATACCCCACCATGGGAGTAAGAACAAGCCACCATGAGAGTAAGAACACCCCACCATGGGAGTAAGAATACCCCACCATGGGAGTAAGAACACCCCACCATGGGAGTAAGAACACCCCACCATGGGAGTAAGAATACCCCACCATGGGAGTAAGAACACCCCACCATGGGAGTAAGAACACCCCACCATGAGAGTAAGAACACCCCACCATGGGAGTAAGAATACCCCACCATGGGAGTAAGAACCCCCTACCATGGGAGTAAGAACACCCCACCATGAGAGTAAGAACACCCCACCATGGGAGTAAGAACACCCCGCCATGAGAGTAAGAACACCCCACCATGGGAGTAAGAACACCCCACCATGTGAGTAAGAACACCCCACCATGGGAGTAAGAACACCCCACTATGGGAGTAAGAACACCCCACCATGGGAGTAAGAACACCCCACTATGGGAGTAAGAACACCCCACTATGGGAGTAAGAACACCCCACCATGGGAGTAAGAACAAGCCACCATGGGAGGAAGAACACCCCATCATGGCAGTAAGAACACCCCACCATGGGAGTAAGAACACCTAACCATGGGAGTAAGAACAAGCCACCATGAGAGTAAGAACACCCCACCATGGGAGTAAGAACACCCCACCATGGGAGTAAGAACAAGCCACCATGGGAGTAAGAACACTTCACCATGAGAGTAAGAACACCCCACCATGGGAGTAAGAACACAACCTACTATGAGAGTAAGAACACTTCACCATGAGAGTAAGAACACCCCACCATGAGAGTAAGAACAAGCCACCATGAGAGTAAGAACACCCCACCATGAGAGTAAGAACACCCCACCATGAGAGTAAGAACACCCCACCATGAGAGTAAGAACAAGCCACCATGAGAGTAAGAACACCCCACCATGGGAGTAAGAACAAGCCACCATGAGAGTAAGAACACCCCACCATGGGAGTAAGAACAAGCCCGGAACCTGAAGATGCCAACACAGAAGACACTGTTCAACATGCCACGCCCACTACACCTGATTAATCTTTGTATGTGTTTCGTACCATTTTTTTATTCGTCCCTATTACGTCCCCCATTTAAGCCCTATTCGTCCTCCCTTTACGCTGTACTCCTCACCTACTTGTATTATGTACCTGTCCTCCCTAAATGAATAAATCCAATTCGCTCAGAACAGTCTCTGGGCGTCCCAGTTCATACCGACTCTAAATCCTCGCTCCAAGCATTGTTATCCTGCCAGCACAGAGATAATATACAACTCATCACAGAAATCCAACATATAGGGGAAAGAAGCACACAATCTAGGGCTGTCAATCATTCTAAATTGGATTCAAAGTCACATTGACATTACCACTGCTCTATCTGTTGTAGGTTAAAATACCTCCAAGTTTTTCACAGATTAAGGAGCAAATCAAGAAGAAAATATTCTCAACTATCAAAAGTCGCCACAGAGCCAAAGTAGCGGAAGGAAGATCCACTGCGATATGGTACGAACATGCCACTGGTTACTCCTCTTTCAAGCCTGGCAAAAAGATATCCAGAGACATTGCAGTAGCCATACACAGACTCAGACTTGGTTACAAGTGCTGCTGGGAGGAAATGAACCCAATAGTTAAAGAGTGTCACATCTGTGGAACTGAGGCAGAGGAGCCACTATTGCATTACTTACTGGAATGTGAAGCTACTGAAGCCCTGCGCATCAAACAAGAGCAGCTGTATTAGATGCAAAATCCACAGGGACTACAATAGTTATGAAAGCAGTTAAAGACTGGGACACACTAGTGAACACTGTTCATCTACATCCGCCACCAACATAATGTTATTTTCTGGCTGACGCAATATTTGCTTGGTAATGCTCCCTAAACGTTAGATCGTCGGACATCATTATTCCCAAATCCTTGACATGCTGTTTTCCTTCTATGGGCAGATTCGATTGTGTTTTGTACCCTGTATTATGTTTAAGGTCCTCATTTTCGCCGTAAGTGAGTACCAGAAATTTATCACTGTTAAACATCATGTTATTTTCTGCTGCCCAATCGAAAACTTTGTTGATATCTGCTTGTAATTTTTTAACGTCTTCAACAGAGGTAATTTTCATGCTGATTTTTGTATTATCTGCAAAAGGATGACACGAAGCTGTGACGTGAATTTTTGTCTATATCTGATATGAGAATAAGGAACAGCAGCGGTGCAAGGACTGTACCTTGAGGTACAGAGCTTTTAACTGCTCTTGGACTCGATTTTATTTTATTGACTGTTACTCTCTGTGTTCTGTTCGACAGGAAATGAAGTATCCAGCGTCCTACTTTTCCAGTTATTCCCATTGACCTCATTTTGTGAGCTATCACCCCATGGTCACATTTGTCGAACGCCTTTGCAAAGTCTGTGTATACAACATCTGCATTTTGCTTTTCTTCTAGGGCTTCTGTGATTTTGTCATAGTGGTTGAGTAACTGTGACAGACAGGATCTTACCGCTCTAAATCCATGTTGTCCTGGGTTGTGCAACTCATTATTTTCCATAAAACTAGAAATTTGATTCCTAATCACTCTTTCAAACACTTTTATTATGTGTGATGTTAGTGCAACTGGCCTATAATTTTTTGCCAAGGCTTTACTCCCCCCTTGTGCCGAGGAGCTATATCTGCAGATTTAAGTGTAAAGATTCAATGTAAAGTGTCCTCTCCTAACCTGCCAGAGGACCCAAAACAGAAAACGGGACAGTACTTTACTTTCGCCAACCGCTTCCATTTTCTAGTACGACTATTTTTTACTTTATGTAACGCCTACGAGGGAAAAGTGACGTTCTTTGTAGGAGGACAGGTTGTAGGAGGACAGGTTGTAGGAGGACAGGTTGTAGGAGGACAGATTGTAGGAGGACAGATTGTAGGAGGACAGGTTGTAGGAGGACAGGTTGTTGGAGGACAGATTGTAGGATGACAGGTTGTAGGAGGACAGGTTGTAGGAGGACAGGTTGTTGGAGGACAGGTTGTAGGAGGACAGGTTGTTGGAGGACAGGTTGTAGGAGGACAGGTTGTTGGAGGACAGATTGTAGGACAGGTTGTAGGAGGACAGGTTGTAGGAGGACAGGTTGTAGGAGGACAGGTTGTTGGAGGACATGTTGTAGGAGGACAGGTTGTAGGAGGACAGGTTGTTGGAGGACAGATTGTTGGAGGACAGATTGTAGGAGGACAGGTTGTAGGAGGACAGGTTGTTGGAGGACAGGTTGTTGGAGGACAGGTTGTAGGAGGACAGGTTGTAGGAGGACAGGTTGTTGGAGGACAGGTTGTTGGAGGACAGGTTGTAGGAGGACAGGTTGTAGGAGGACAGGTTGTAGGAGGACAGGTTGTAGGAGGACAGGTTGTAGGAGGACAGGTTGTAGGAGGACAGGTTGTTGGAGGACAGGTTGTAGGAGGACAGGTTGTTGGAGGACAGATTGTTGGAGGACAGATTGTAGGAGGACAGGTTGTAGGAGGACAGGTTGTTGGAGGACAGGTTGTAGGAGGACAGGTTGTTGGAGGACAGATTGTAGGAGGACAGGTTGAAGGGAGGACAGGTTGTAGGGGGACAGGCTGTAGGAGGACAGGTTGTTGGACAGATTGTTGGACAGATTGTAGGAGGACAGGTTGTAGTGGGACAGGTTGTAGGAGGACAGGTTGTAGGAGGACAGGTTGTAGGACAGGCTGCAGGAGGACAGGTTGAAGGGAGGACAGGTTGTAGGGGGACAGGCTGTAGGAGGACAGGTTGTAGGGGGGACAGGTTGTAGGGGGGACAGGTTGTAGGGGGACAGGTTGTAGGAGGACAGGCTGTAGGAGGACAGGTTGTAGGGGGGACAGGTTGTAGGGGGGACAGGTTGTAATGGGGGACAGGTTGTAGGGGGACAGGTTGTAGGAGGACAGGTTGTTGGACAGATTGTTGGACAGATTGTAGGAGGACAGGTTGTAGTGGGACAGGTTGTAGGAGGACAGGTTGCAGGAGGACAGGTTGTAGGGGGACTATCCCGCCTGCGGCATGCATGAGTTTACTATCCATCATACAATATATGAAGTTCCTCAACATCCAGCCTGTACTTGCAGATATTATCCACAATCTGCCTGTAACTAACGTCAGTGTAACAAACAACTGTTATTATCCAGCCTGCAGCTGTCACAAGATCACCCTGGCCAGCCTGCAGCTGTCACAAGGTCACCCTAGCCAGCCTGCAGCTGTCACAAGGTCACCCTGGCCAGCCTGCAGCTGTCACAAGGTCACCCTGGCCAGCCTGCAGCTGTCACAAGGTCACACAGGCCAGCCTGCAGCTGTCACAAGGTCACCCTGGCCAGCCTGCAGCTGTCACAAGGTCACCCTGGCCAGCCTGCAGCTGTCACAAGGTCACACAGGCCAGCCTGTAACTGTCACAAGGTCACACAGGCCAGTCTGTAACTGTCACAAGGTCACCCTGGCCAGCCTGCAACTGTCACAAGGTCACACAGGCCAGTCTGTAACTGTCACAAGGTCACACAGGCCAGTCTGTAACTGTCACAAGGTCACACAGGCCAGCCTGCAGCTGTCACAAGGTCACCCTGGCCAGCCTGCAGCTGTCACAAGGTCACACAGGCCAGCCTGCAGCTGTCACAAGGTCACACAGACCAGCCTGCAGCTGTCACAAGGTCACACTGGCCGGCCTGCAATGGATTATGAGAACGTTTAAATCCAGGGACCCCACAGCAATGCTAATACTATTTAAATCTCTGGTGCTGTCCCGTCTTGAGTATTGCTCGGTACTCACTTCACCTTTCAGAGCGGGAGAGATTGCTGAATTAGTGGGAATACAGAGAACATATACGGCACGCACAGACGCGATAAGACATCTAAATTATTGAGACCGTCTCAAAGCTCTCAAAATGTAATCTTTGTAAAGGAGACGAGAAAGGGATCAAATAATATATACATGAAAGATACTTGAAGGCCAGGTCCCAAACTTGTACTGTACAATAGCAACATACTGGAGCGAAATGTAAAGAAGGAAATGCAAAATAGAACCGGTAAAGAGTAGAGGTGCCATAGGCACTATCAGAGAACACTGAACATCAGAGGTCCACAGCTGTTCAACACACTCCCAACATGCATTAGAAATATTGCCCGAACGAAGTTATTCAAGATGCACTTGGACAGGTTCTTACAAGAAGTGCCTGACCAACACAAAAACACAATTAAAGAACTGAATGCGAAGCTTGCAATTAAGATTCCTGTGTTACTTACAGGGGGAAACAGGAGAAGCAAAAAATGGCATCACAGATCAGTCTGCTACCTCGAAGAGCTTCACCTGCTTGAGCAAGCCCGTGAACTCCTGCCTGTAGAGAGGTTACCTCCCTGGGAGGATGACTCATGCAAGATCATCATCAATGAAATGGCAATGAAAAAATCCAACATGATACCACAAGAAATGAGGCACAAGTAAGTATCTTGAGGAAATCTATAAAGAAGCCGGAGATGAATTAAATCAAATCTACACTGACGGGTCATCTAACCCTGTCAATGGCAGGGCTGGTGCAGCATACACGGTAATCAAGGATAATACTTTCCAACGCAGAAATGAAGAAAAAGCACGTATAGAGAACTATGCCTCTTCAAAGCAGAGCTAACTGCCATTGTTATGGCGTTAAGGTTTCTTGAACGGAACACTAATGGTGCAGTGATTTGCACTGATTCAAAAGCAGCACTGCAAAGCCTAAGTAAAAATCGGGCAGAAAATCTTGCAATAGTCGCTGAAATTAAGAAAGCTGTGAGAGTACTTACCAATCAGAGAAGAGTCATCAAGTTTCTGTGGATCCCCTCCCATGTTGGGGATCCCCTCCCATGTTGGGGATCCCTTCCCATGTTGAGGATCCCCTCCCATGTTGGGGATCCCCTCCCATGTTGGGGATCCCCTCCCATGTTGGGGATCTCCATCCCATGTTGAGGATCCCCTCCCATGTTGGGGATCCCCTCCCATGTTGGGGATCCCCTCCCATGTTGGGGATCTCCATCCCATGTTGGGGATCCCCTCCCATGTTGGGGATCCCTTCCCATGTTGAGGATCCCCTCCCATGTTGGGGATCCTCTCCCATGATGGGGATCCCCTCCCATGTTGGGGATCCCCTCCCATGTTGGGGATCCCCTCCCATGTTGTGGATCCCCTCCCATGTTGGGGATCCCCTCCCATGTTGTGGATCCCTTCCCATGTTGTGGATCCCCTCCCATGTTGGGGATCCCTTCCCATGTTGAGGATCCCCTCCCATGTTGGAGATCCTCTCCCATGTTGGGGATCCCCTCCCATGTTGGGGATCCTCTCCCATGTTGGGGATCCCCTCCCATGTTGGGGATCCCCTCCCATGTTGGGGATCCCCTCCCATGTTGTGGATCCCCTCCCATGTTGGGGATCCTCTCCCATCTTGTGGATCCCTTCCCATGTTGTGGATCCCCTCCCATGTTGGGGATCCCTTCCCATGTTGAGGATCCCCTCCCATGTTGGGGATCCTCTCCCATGTTGTGGATCCCCTCCCATGTTGGGGATCCCCTCCCATGTTGGGGATCCCCTCCCATGTTGGAATATGTGGGAATGAACGAGCAGATGTGCTGGCTGCTGAAGGCGCTGAAGGAGACCATATTGAATACTTCATACCCAAGACTCAACTACAAATTAGAGGTATTATCAGGCAACATCACCGTGACAAGGTAACTGAGGAAAGGAGGATAGAAGCACAAACCAGTGAATCTGTACGATGGTACAACATGGTTGCAGCTGGCAATCCCAATCATTATGGACGAAGAGGAGGAGGACGAGGGAGAGAATCAGTATTAGCGAGAATCCATCTTAGATAGAAATATCCACGGAAATTCGGAATGGGAACAACATTTGAGCAGCGGAGTTGCAGAATCTGTAGTGAGAGTGATGGACGCCGCCTTGACCACTAACTGAGAGAATGTGAACCTCTAAGTCATTAGAAATATGTGTAGAATAACAAACCCCACAAGAATAGAACCAGTGAAGAGCAGAGGTGCCATAGTCACAATCAGAGAACACTGTATAAACATCAGAGATCCGCGGTTGTTCAACGTCCTCCCAGCGAGCATAAGAAATATTGCCGGAACAACCGTGGACATCTTCAAGAGGAAACAAGATTGTTTTCATCAAGAAGTGCCAGACCAACCGGGCTGTGATGGATATGTTTGCCTGCGGGCAGCTCCCAGCAACAGCATGGTGGATCAAGTTATCTCAAGTCGAGCCTGGCCTCAGGCCAGGATGGAGCAGTAGAACTCCCGAAACCCTGTACAGGTATGTAACTCTCACAAGGTCACACAGGCCAGCCTGCACCTGTCACGAGGCCACACTGGCCAGCCTGCAGTTGTCACGAGACCACACTGGCCAGCCTGTAACTCTCACAAGGTCACACTGGCCAGCCTGTAACACTCACAAGGTCACACAGGCCAGCCTGCAGCTGTCACGAGGCCACACTGGCCAGCCTGTAACTGTCACAAGGTCACACAGGCCAGCCTGCAGTTGTCACGAGGCCACAGGCCAGCCTGCAGCTGTCACGAGGCCACAGGCCAGCCTGCAGCTGTCACGAGGCCACACTGGCCAGCCTGTAACTGTCACAAGGTCACACAGGCCAGCCTGCAGCTGTCACAAGGTCACACAGGCCAGCCTGCAGCTGTCACAAGGTCACACATGCAAGCCTGCAGCTGTCACAAGGTCACACTGGCCAGCCTGTAACTCATAAGGTCATACAGGCCAGCCTGTAACTGTCACAAGGTCACACAGGCCAGCCTGCAGCTGTCACGAGGCCACAGGCCAGCCTGCAGCTGTCACAAGGTTACAGGCCAGCCTGCAGTTGTCACAAGGTTACAGGCCAGCCTGCAGCTGTCACAAGGTTACAGGCCAGCCTGCAGCTGTCACAAGATTACAGGCCAGCCTGCAGCTGTCACAAGGTTACAGGCCAGCCTGCAGTTGTCACAAGGTTACAGGCCAGCCTGCAGTTGTCACAAGGTTACAGGCCAGCCTGCAGCTGTCACAAGGTTACAGGCCAGCCTGCAGCTGTCACAAGATTACAGGCCAGCCTGCAGCTGTCACAAGGTTACAGGTCAGCCTGCAGTTGTCACAAGGTTACAGGCCAGCCTGCAGTTGTCACAAGGTTACAGGCCAGCCTGCAGTTGTCACAAGGTTACAGGCCAGCCTGCAGCTGTCACAAGGTTACAGGCCAGCCTGCAGTTGTCACAAGGTTACAGGCAAGCCTGCAGTTGTCACAAGGTTACAGGCCAGCCTGCAGTTGTCACAAGGTTACAGGCCAGCCTGCAGCTGTCACAAGGTTACAGGCCAGCCTGCAGTTGTCACAAGGTTACAGGCCAGCCTGCAGTTGTCACAAGGTTACAGGCCAGCCTGCAGTTGTCACAAGGTTACAGGCCAGCCTGCAGCTGTCACAAGGTTACAGGCCAGCCTGCAGTTGTCACAAGGTTACAGGCCAGCCTGCAGTTGTCACAAGGTTACAGGCCAGCCTGCAGCTGTCACAAGGTTACAGGCCAGCCTGCAGCTGTCACAAGATTACAGGCCAGCCTGCAGCTGTCACAAGGTTACAGGCCAGCCTGCAGCTGTCACAAGATTACAGGCCAGCCTGCAGCTGTCACAAGGTTACAGGCCAGCCTGCAGCTGTCACAAGATTACAGGCCAGCCTGCAGCTGTCACAAGGTTACAGGCCAGCCTGCAGTTGTCACAAGGTTACAGGCCAGCCTGCAGTTGTCACAAGGTTACAGGCCACCCTGCAGCTGTCACAAGGTTACAGGCCAGCCTGCAGCTGTCACAAGGTTACAGGCCAGCCTGCAGCTGTCACAAGATTACAGGCCAGCCTGCAACTGTCACAAGGTTACAGGCCAGCCTGCAGCTGTCACAAGGTTACAGGCCAGCCTGCAATTGTCACAAGGTTACAGGCCAGCCTGCAGCTGTCACAAGGTTACAGGCCAGCCTGCAGTTGTCACAAGGTTACAGGCCAGCCTGCAGCTGTCACAAGGTTACAGGCCAGCCTGCAGTTGTCACAAGGTTACAGGCCAGCCTGCAGCTGTCACAAGGTTACAGGCCAGCCTGCAGCTGTCACAAGGTTACAGGCCAGCCTGCAGTTGTCACAAGGTTACAGGCCAGCCTGCAGCTGTCACAAGGTTACAGGCCAGCCTGCAGCTGTCACAAGGTTACAGGCCAGCCTGCAGTTGTCACAAGGTTACAGGCCAGCCTGCAGTTGTCACAAGGTTACAGGCCAGCCTGCAGCTGTCACAAGGTTACAGGCCAGCCTGCAGCTGTCACAAGGTTACAGGCCAGCCTGCAGTTGTCACAAGGTTACAGGCCAGCCTGCAGCTGTCACAAGGTTACAGGCCAGCCTGCAGCTGTCACAAGGTTACAGGCCAGCCTGCAGTTGTCACAAGGTTACAGGCCAGCCTGCAGCTGTCACAAGGTTACAGGCCAGCCTGCAGTTGTCACAAGGTTACAGGCCAGCCTGCAGCTGTCACAAGGTTACAGGCCAGCCTGCAGCTGTCACAAGGTTACAGGCCAGCCTGCAGTTGTCACAAGGTTACAGGCCAGCCTGCAAGACATGTGTTCAGGCAATACTATGAGCAACCCGGCCTGTAATTCATCGGAAATTTCTATATTTTACATTTGTGTTTACCATTGTCTGGAACAGGATGTGTGTTAGGCTTATCCAAGATGCAACCCACAACAGTCGTCTAGCTCCCGGATATGTTCTAACTACATCGGGTTTAGGCCTAAATAAACGTGCCCAACCGTCTTGACCAGACATGAGACTCGACCAATGTGGGGTCCAATCAGCTATAAGCCGACTGCACGGCCTAGGCTCTTGAGCACCCATTATTCGCAATTTATATATATATATATATATATATATATATATATATATATATATATATATATATATATATATATATATATATATATATATATATATATATATATAATAACGCAAGGTTTTCAACTAACATGTCAGCGTCGTACAAATGGCATTAAATTACAGAAATTGTTGACACTAATCTGTAATAAATAGTTACTTTCTCGTATATGTTTATTTGGTTAACTACAGCCGGATTTATCACTAAAAAACTGAGCCTTATGGGGGCTGGCAATTAGTTCACATACATTAAATATATAACAATAAAAATCGAACTCACCTGATTAATAAATGTTTGTATATCACCAGCGTGTTGCTCCAATTTATATTAAAGGAATCACATATATGTGTTTGGTTCTCATCTCATTTATATAAGAGCCGGCAAAACAACAACTGCCTTTCCAAAATAGGGAACGCACAAAACTTCCCAAGATTAACGAGAGACACACCCTCACTCCTCAACACACAGATGCGAACTGGCGGGAGAGACCCGCAATCAGCGAGCAGACCCCTCGCTCTGCCTGGGACGTGCTGCCGGCGACGGGACAAACATGTCGTACCGCTTCCGTCACAAGTTTCCACTTCATTCATAAGCTATACCAGATAATAACGACAATAATACACATTTAACACTGACAGTATAACGGGAAATAAATAACGATACTTATTTAAAAATTACAATATCATTAATAGTTCTGAGAATAACTATAAAAAAATATACAGTATACTGGACCATCCCACACAGTATACTGGACCATCCCTCACAGTATACTGGACCATCCCACACAGTATACTGGACCATCCCTCACAGTATACTGGACCATCCAACACAGTATACTGGACCATCCCACACAGTATACTGGACCATCCCACACAGTATACTGGACCATCCAACACAGTATACTGGACCATCCCACACAGTATACTGGACCATTCCACACAGTATACTGGACCATCCAACACAGTATACTGGACCATCCCACACAGTATACTGGACCATCCCACACAGTATACTGGACCATCCCACACAGTATACTGGACCATCCCACACAGTATACTGGACCATCCCACACAGTATACTGGACCATCCCACACAGTATACTGGACCATCCCACACAGTATACTGGACCATCCCACACAGTATACTGGACCATCCCACACAGTATACTGGACCATCCCACACAGTATACCTGACCATCCCTCACAGTATACCGGACCATCCCACACAGTATACCGGACCATCCCACACAGTATACCTGACCATCCTACACAGTATACCTGACCATCCCACACAGTATACCTGACCATCCCACACAGTATACCTGACCATCCCACACAGTGTACCGGACCATCCCACACAGTATACCTGACCATCCCACACAGTATACCGGACCATCCCACACAGTATACCTGACCATCCCACACAGTATACCTGACCATCCCACACAGTATACCTGACCATCCCACACAGTATACCTGACCATCCCACACAGTATACTGGACCATCCCACACAGTATACCTGACCATCCCACACAGTATACCTGACCATCCCACACAGTATACCGGACCATCCCACACAGTATACCGGACCATCCCACACAGTATACCGGACCATCCCACACAGTATACCTGACCATCCCTCACAGTATACCGGACCATCCCACACAGTATACCTGACCATCCCACACAGTATACCGGACCATCCCTCACAGTATACCTGACCATCCCACACAGTATACCGGACCATCCCACACAGTATACCTGACCATCCCACACAGTATACCGGACCATCCCACACAGTATACCGGACCATCCCACACAGTATACCTGACCATCCCACACAGTATACCGGACAATCCCACACAGTATACCTGACCATCCCACACAGTATACCGGACCATCCCACACAGTATACCGGACCATCCCACACAGTATACCGGACCATCCCACACAGTATACTGGACCATTCCACACAGTATACCGGACCATCCCACACAGTATACCTGACCATCCCACAGTATACCTGACCATCCCACACAGTATACCTGACCATCCCACACAGTATACCGGACAATCCCAAACAGTATACCTGACCATCCCACACAGTATACCGGACCATCCCACACAGTATACCTGACCATCCCACACAGTACACCTGACCATCCCACACAGTATACCTGACCATCCCACACAGTATACCTGACCATCCCTCACAGTATACCTGACCATCCCACACAGTATACCGGACCATCCCTCACAGTATACCTGACCATCCCACACAGTATACCTGACCATCCCTCACAGTATACCTGACCATCCCACACAGTATACCTGACCATCCCACACAGTATACCTGACCATCCCACACAGTATACCGGACCATCCCACACAGTATACCGGACCATCCCACACAGTATACCTGACCATCCCACACAGTATACCGGACCATCCCACACAGTATACCTGACCATCCCACACAGTATACCGGACCATCCCACACAGTATACCTGACCATCCCACACAGTATACCGGACCATCCCACACAGTATACCGGACCATCCCACACAGTATACCTGACCATCCCACACAGTATACCGGACCATCCCACACAGTATACCTGACCATCCCACACAGTATACCGGACCATCCCACACAGTATACCTGACCATCCCACACAGTATACCGGACCATCCCACACAGTATACCGGACCATCCCACACAGTATATGCCTGTGCTAACAGCTGTCTCAAAAACATTACAATAATTTTTTTTACAATTGCTTCATTAGTTTTGATATATCTTCGTCTTCATAAAAACGTTGTTCATTTACTTATAATATAAAAGTAAATACTATATGAATTATTATTTAATATTTCTGGTAATTTAATAAAGATGGACTTTTTTCATGAGTCAAGGCAGAGATCCTTAAGCTGTAAAGGCGTGTGGAACTGTCCACCTGGTGCACCTGTCCACCTGGTGGAACTGTTCACCTGGTGCAACTGTCCACCTGGTGCAACTGTCCACCTGGTGCAACTGTCCACCTGGTGCAACTGTCCACCTGGTGCAACTGTCCACCTGGTGCAACTGTTCACCTGGTGCACCTGTCCACCTGATGCAACTGTCCACCTGGTGCACCTGTCCACTTGTGCAACTGTCCACCTGATGCAACTGTCCACCTGGTGCAACTGTCCACCTGGTGCAACTGTCCACCTGGTGCAACTGTCCACCTGATGCAACTGTCCACCTGATGCAACTGTCCACCTGATGCAACTGTCCACCTGATGCAACTGTCCACCTGATGCAACTGTCCACCTGGTGGAACTGTCCACCTGATGCAACTGTCCACCTGATGCAACTGTCCACCTGATGCAACTGTCCACCTGATGCAACTGTCCACCTGATGCAACTGTCCACCTGGTGCAACTGTTCACCTGGTGCAACTGTCCACCTGGTGCAACTGTCCACCTGGTGGAACTGTCCACCTGATGCAACTGTCCACCTGATGCAACTGTCCACCTGGTGCAACTGTTCACCTGGTGCAACTGTCCACCTGGTGCAACTGTCCACCTGGTGGAACTGTCCACCTGATGCAACTGTCCACCTGATGCAACTGTCCACCTGATGCAACTGTACACCTGGTGGAACTGTCCACCTGGTGCAACTGTCCACCTGGTGCAACTGTCCACCTGGTGCAACTGTCCACCTGGTGCAACTGTCCACCTGATGCAACTGTCCACCTGGTGCAACTGTCCACCTGATGCAACTATCCACCTGGTGCAACTGTCCACCTGGTGAACTGTCCACCTGGTGCAACTGTCCACCTGGTGCAACTGTCCACCTGGTGCAACTGTCCACCTGATGCAACTGTCCACCTGGTGCAACTGTCCACCTGATGCAACTATCCACCTGGTGCAACTGTCCACCTGATGCAACTGTCCACCTGGTGCAACTGTCCACCTGGTGCAACTGTCCACCTGGTGCAACTGTCCACCTGATGCAACTGTCCACCTGGTGCAACTGTCCACCTGGTGCAACAGTCCACGTGGTGCAACTTTCCACCTGATGCAACTATCCACCTGGTGCAACTGTCCACCTGGTGCAACTGTCCACCTGGTGGAACTGTCCACCTGATGCACCTGTCCACCTGGTGCAACTGTCCACCTGGTGGAACTGTCCACCTGGTGCAACTGTCCACCTGGTGGAACTGTCCACCTGGTGCAACTATCCACCTGGTGCAACTGTCCACCTGGTGGAACTGTCCACCTGGTGCAACTGTCCACCTGGTGCAACTGTCCACCTGGTGCAACTGTCCACCTGATGCAACTGAACACCTGGTGGAACTGTCCACCTGGTGCAACTGTCCACCTGGTGCAACTGTCCACCTGGTGCAACTGTCCACCTGGTGCAACTGTCCATCTGGTGCAACTGTCCACCTGGTGCACCTGTCCACCTGGTGCAACTGTCCACCTGGTGCAACTGTCCACCTGGTGCAACTATCCACCTGGTGCAACTGTCCACCTGGTGCAACTGTACACCTGGTGGAACTGTCCACCTGGTGCAACTGTCCACCTGGTGGAACTGTCCACCTGGTGCAACTGTCCACCTGGTGTAACTGTCCACCTGGTGCAACTGTCCACCTGGTGTCTAGCACGGGTGGTGGACCTCTTGGCTCTCCTGTTATTCTGGGCAGGTTCTGGCTAGGTTGGTAAGGCTTGTGTGAGTGAGGCTCCCGTTGTTACCCTTACCAACGGAGAGGTAACGGTAGGACTGGCTCCCGTTGTTACCTTACCAACGGAGAGGTAACGGTAGGACTGGCTCCCGTTGTTACCTTACCAACGGAGAGGTAACGGTAGGACTGGCTCCCGTTGTTACTCTTACCAACGGAGAGGTAACGGTAGGACTGGCTCACGTTGTTACTCTTACCAACGGAGAGGTAACGGTAGGACTGGCTCCCGTTGTTACTCTTACCAACGGAGAGGTAACGGTAGGACTGGCTCCAGTTGATACTCTTACCAACGGAGAGGTAACGGTAGGACTGGCTCCCGTTGTTACTCATACCAACGGAGAGGTAACGGTAGGACTGGCTCCCGTTGTTGCTCTTACCAACGGAGAGGCAACGGTAGGACTGGCTCCCGTTGTTACCCTTACCAACGGAGAGGTAACGGTAGGACTGGCTCCCGTTGTTACCCTTACCAACGGAGAGGCAACGGTAGGACTGGCTCCCGTTATTACCCTTACCAACGGAGAGGTAACGGTAGGACTGGCTCCCGTTGTTACCCTTACCAACGGAGAGGTAACGGTAGGACTGGCTCCCGTTGTTACCCTTACCAACGGAGAGGCAACGGTAGGACTGGCTCCCGTTATTACCCTTGCCAACGGAGAGGTAACGGTAGGACTGGCTCCCGTTGTTACCCTTACCAACGGAGAGGTAACGGTAGGACTGGCTCCCGTTGTTACTCTTACCAACGGAGAGGTAACGGTAGGACTGGCTCCCGTTGTTACCCTTACCAACGGAGAGGTAACGGTAGGACTGGCTCCCGTTGTTACCCTTACCAACGGAGAGGTAACGGTAGGACTTGCTCCCGTTGTTACCCTTACCAACGGAGAGGTAACGGTAGGACTGGCTCCCGTTGTTACCCTTACCAACGGAGAGGTAACGGTAGGACTGGCTCCCGTTGTTACTCTTACCAACGGAGAGGTAACGGTAGGACTGGCTCCCGTTGTTACTCTTACCAACGGAGAGGTAACGGTAGGACTGGCTCCCGTTGTTACTCTTACCAACGGAGAGGTAACGGTAGGACCGGCTTCCGTTGTTACTCTTACCAACGGAGAGGTAACGGTAGGACCGGCTTCCGTTGTTACTCTTACCAACGGAGAGGTAACGGTAGGACTGACTCCCGTTGTTACTCTTACCAACGGAGAGGTAACGGTAGGACTGGCTCCCGTTGTTACTCTTACCAACGGAGAGGTAACGGTAGGACTGGCTCCCGTTGTTACCCTTACCAACGGAGAGGTAACGGTAGGACTGGCTCCCGTTGTTACCCTTACCAACGGAGAGGTAACGGTAGGACTGGCTCCCGTTGTTACCCTTACCAACGGAGAGGTAACGGTAGGACTGGCTCCCGTTGTTACCCTTACCAACGGAGAGGTAACGGTAGGACTGGCTCCCGTTGTTACCCTTACCAACGGAGAGGTAACGGTAGGACTGGCTCCCGTTGTTACCCTTACCAACGGAGAGGCAACGGTAGGACTGGCTCCCGTTATTACCCTTACCAACGGAGAGGTAACGGTAGGACTGGCTCCCGTTGTTACCCTTACCAACGGAGAGGTAACGGTAGGACTGGCTCCCGTTGTTACCCTTACCAACGGAGAGGCAACGGTAGGACTGGCTCCCGTTATTACCCTTACCAACGGAGAGGTAACGGTAGGACTGGCTCCCGTTGTTACCCTTACCAACGGAGAGGTAACGGTAGGACTGGCTCCCGTTGTTACTCTTACCAACGGAGAGGTAACGGTAGGACTGGCTCCCGTTGTTACCCTTACCAACGGAGAGGTAACGGTAGGACTGGCTCCCGTTGTTACCCTTACCAACGGAGAGGTAACGGTAGGACTTGCTCCCGTTGTTACCCTTACCAACGGAGAGGTAACGGTAGGACTGGCTCCCGTTGTTACCCTTACCAACGGAGAGGTAACGGTAGGACTGGCTCCCGTTGTTACTCTTACCAACGGAGAGGTAACGGTAGGACTGGCTCCCGTTGTTACTCTTACCAACGGAGAGGTAACGGTAGGACTGGCTCCCGTTGTTACTCTTACCAACGGAGAGGTAACGGTAGGACCGGCTTCCGTTGTTACTCTTACCAACGGAGAGGTAACGGTAGGACCGGCTTCCGTTGTTACTCTTACCAACGGAGAGGTAACGGTAGGACCGGCTTCCGTTGTTACTCTTACCAACGGAGAGGTAACGGTAGGACTGACTCCCGTTGTTACTCTTACCAACGGAGAGGTAACGGTAGGACTGGCTCCCGTTGTTACTCTTACCAACGGAGAGGTAACGGTAGGACTGGCTCCCGTTGTTACCCTTACCAACGGAGAGGTAACGGTAGGACTGGCTCCCGTTGTTACCCTTACCAACGGAGAGGTAACGGTAGGACTGGCTCCCGTTGTTACCCTTACCAACGGAGAGGTAACGGTAGGACTGGCTCCCGTTGTTACTTTTACCAACGGAGAGGCAACGGTAGGACTGGCTGCCGTTGTTACCGACGCAACACGTCCTCCTAACAGGGCGCCACATTCTGACGTACACTCTGCCTAGCGCCATTAATCGTCGTTGTGGAAAATGGAAGCGGTTGGCGAAAGTGACGTACTGTCCCGTTTTCTGTTTTGGGTCCTCTGGAAGGTTAGGATATAGACTCATAAGGGCCAGAGTCATCCAGTTTAATCATCTTAATCATTTATTCTCTTCACAGGACTTTCATACCATGCTGACAACCTCTCTACATAGGACTATTCACACAATGTGCAGTGTGGGTACACAAGGACCTCACTCTAGCGTGAAGTATCTATAAGAAAATCTCTGGAGCAGGTCTGTGGGATCGATCCAGCGTCTTTGGTTACTCCTCATGCCCCAGAGATTCCTAATAAAGTCTCAACGTTACCATATATCTCGGTATCACATCACTGCCTAATGCATTCCATCCGTTAACTACTCTGACACTGAAAAAGTTCTTTCTAACGTCTCTGTGGCTCATCTGGGAACCAAGTTTCCACCTGTGTTCCCTTGTTCGTGTTCCACCCGTGCTAAATACTTTTCTTTGTCCACGCTGTCAATTCCTCTGAGAATTTTGTATGTGATGATCATGTCTCTCCTTACTCCTCTGTCTTCCAGAGACGTGAGGCTTAGCTCCCGTAGCCTTTCCTCGTAGCACATACCTCTAATGAACAAATCCACAAGGGCCGTGACGAGGATTCGAACTGGGATGCTTCCGGACGCAGGTTCGAATCCTCATCACGGCCCTTGTGGATTTGTTCATTTGATGCATCACGTTAGTGTGATCTCTGTGTGTCATACCTCTCAGTTCCGGGACAAGTGTGGTGGCATACCACTGAATATTCTTTAACTTTGTCTTGTGTTTATCTAGGTATGGACTCCAGGCAGGAGCTGCATACTCCAGGATTGGTCTGACATACGTGGTATACAAGGTCCTGAACGATTCCTTACGCCAGTCTCAAAAGACAGTTGTTACGCTGGCCAGTGTGTCACGGGCCGCTGGTAGGGAGCCGGGGAGGGACCCGGGGAGGGACCCCCCCCCCCCACACACGTCTCACTTTAGTACTTCTAAACTCCACCAAATAATCTTTAGCTTCATTTTACCCGATTTTCCAGACTGCTTTTCTGTCTTACCTTTATGTTAGATCTTACGTTAATGTTAGATCTTAGGTTAATGTTAGATCTTAGGTTAATGTTAGATCTTACGTTAATGTTAGATCTTACGTTATTGTTAGATCTTACGTTATTGTTAGATCTTACGTTATTGTTAGATCTTACGTTATTGTTAGATCTTACGTTATTGTTAGATCTTACGTTAGATCTTACGTTAATGTTAGATCTTACGTTATTGTTAGATCTTACGTTATTGTTAGATCTTACGTTATTGTTAGATCTTACGTTAATGTTAGATCTTACGTTAATGTTAGATCTTACGTTAATGTTAGATCTTACGTTAATGTTAGATCTTACGTTAATGTTAGATCTTACGTTAGATCTTACGTTAATGTTAGATCTTACGTTAATGTTAGATCTTACGTTAATGTTAGATCTTAGGTTAATGTTAGATCTTACGTTAATGTTAGATCTTAGGTTAATGTTAGATCTTACGTTAATGTTAGATCTTACGTTATTGTTAGATCTTACGTTAGATCTTACGTTAATGTTAGATCTTACGTTAGATCTTACGTTGATGTTAGATCTTACGTTAGATCTTACGTTAATGTTAGATCTTACGTTAGATCTTACGTTAATGTTAGATCTTACGTTGATGTTAGATCTTACGTTAGATCTTACGTTGATGTTAGATCTTACGTTAACGTTAGATCTTATATTAGATCTTACGTTAGATCTTACGTTAATGTTAGATCTTACGTTAGATCTTAGGTTAATGTTAGATCTTACGTTAGATCTTACGTTAATGTTAGATTTTACGTTAATGTTAGATCTTAGGTTAATGTTAGATCTTACATTAGATCTTAGGTTAATGTTAGATCTTACATTAGATCTTAGGTTAATGTTAGATCTTACGTTAGATCTTAGGTTAATGTTAGATCTTACATTAGATCTTACGTTATTGTTAGATCTTACGTTAGATCTTAGGTTAATGTTAGATCTTACATTAGATCTTACGTGCTGGAAGAGGATGTAGGGGAACTTGTAAGAGAGACGGTTGAAGACACAAGTAAACAGTCTTACTCGTTGCTTCACCAATGGGAATAATAATTGAAGAAAGAAATGAAAATTAGTCAGCTGGGATCCCTGCCGTTGATGTTGCCAGAAGCGGCGCCAACATTTTTCCAGTTGTTTTTATGAGGCATTTTTAAATACATTTTTTTGTATTTTCTCCTCGTCTCTCGCTTTTTTTTTGTTGTTCTTATGTTCATTATTTTTCAATTTGTGTTTTTTTTTTCCTTCTCATTGTCGGTTTTTGCTGCTTTTCCTATTTACTTGATCTTGCTTTCACTTTATTTAATTACAGTCAGACTCTTAAACACTGTCTTTTGTTTTTAGGAGGGGGGGGGGGATTTTTATTAGCACAAGAGCTCACTGAACATTAAATATCAATAAATTTTAATTTATGATAATATTATAAGTGACTATACAGTCGTATGCCCGCGCGCATGCGCGAGGGCATACACACACAGATTGACAGACACACACACACACACATTCACACACACACACACTGATAGAATTCTACGATCAGGTGACAAAGATTAAGCAAGAAAGAGAAGGATGGGCGGACGGCATTTTTTTGGACTGTCGGAAAGCCTTTGACACAGTACCCCATAAAAGGTTGATGCATAAGCTGGAGAAACAGGCAGGAGTAACTGGTAGGGCGCTCCAGTGGATAAGGAAGTAACTAAGCAATAGGACGCAGAGAGTTACAGTGAGGGGTGAGACCTCAGATGGCGTGAAGTCACCAGTGGAGTCCCACAGGGCTCTGTACTTGGACCTATCCTGTTTCTGATATACGTAAATGATCTCCCAGAGGGTATAGACTCATTCCTCTCAATGTTTGCTGACGACGCCAAAATTATGAGAAGGATTAAGACAGAGGAGGACAGCTTGAGGCTTCAAGAAGACCTGGACAAGCTGCAGGATTGGTCAAACAAATGGCTGTTAGAGTTTAACCCAAGCAAATGTAATGTAATGAAGATCAGGGTAGGAAGCAGAAGACCAGATACAAGGTATCACTTGGGAGATGAAATACTTCAAGAGTCCGAGAGAGAGAAAGACCTGGGGGTTGATATCACGCCAGACCTGTCCCCTGAAGCTCATATCAAGAGGATAACATCAGCAGCATATGCCAGGTTGGCTAACATAAGAACGGCCTTTAGAAACTTGTGTAAGGAAACTTTCAGAACATTATATACCACATATGTCAGACCAATCCTGGAGTATACGGCACCAGCATGGAGTCCATATCTAGTCAAGCATAAGACTAAACTGGAAAAGGTTCAAAGGTTTGCCACCAGACTAGTACCCGAGCTGAGAGGTATGAGCTACGAGGAGAGACTACGGGAATTGAACCTCACTTCGTTAAAAGACAGAAGAGTTAGGGGGGACATGATCACCACATTCAAGATTCTCAAGGGAATCAACAGGGTTGATAAAGACAGGCTATTTAACACAAGGGGCACACGCACTAGGGGACACAGGTGGAAACTGAGTGCCCAAATGAGCCACAGAGATATTAGAAAGAACTTTTTTAGTGTCAGAGTGGTTGACAAATGGAATGCATTAGGAAGTGATGTGGTGGAGGCTGACTCCATACACAGTTTCAAGTGTAGATATGACAGAGCCCGATAGGCTCATGAATCTGTACACCTGTTGATTGACGGTTGAGAGGCGGGACCAAAGAGCCAGAGCTCAACCCCCGCAAACACAACTAGGTGAGTAACTAGGTGAGTACACACACACACACACTCACACACATAAATCTTGTAAATCTTGCCTGACTGGCTTAATAGAATTCTATGACTAGGTAACACAGATTAAGCAAGAAAGAGAGGGCTGGGCTGACTGCATTTTCTTGGATTGTCGGAAAGCCTTTGACACAGTACCGCATAAGAGGCTGGTACATAAGCTGGAGAGACAGGCAGGTGTAGCTGGTAAGGTGCTCCAGTGGATAAGGGAGTACCTAAGCAATAGGAAGCAGAGAGTTACGGTGAGGGGGTGAGACCTCAGATTGGCGTGAAGTCACCAGTGGAGTCCCACAGGGCTGTGTACTTGGTCCTATCTTGTTTCTGATATACGTAAATGATCTCCCGGAGGGTATAGATTTATTTCTCTCAATGTTTGCGGACCATGCCAAAATTATGAGAAGGATTAAGACAGAAGAGGACTGTTTGAGGCTTCAAGAAGACCTAGACAAACTGCAGGAATGGTCGAACAAGTGGTTGTTAGAGTTTAACCCAACCAAATGTAATATAATGAAGATAGGTGTAGGGAGCAGGAGGCCAAATACAAGGTATCATCTGGGAGAGGAAATTCTTCAGGAGTCAGAGAAAGAAAAAGACTTGGGAGTTGATATCACGCCAGACCTGTCTCCTGCAGCACATATCAAGAGGATAACATCAGCAGCATATGCCAGGTTGGCTAACATAAGAACGGCCTTTAGAAACTTGTGTAAGGAATCTTTCAGAACATTATATACCACATATGTCAGACCGATCCTGAAGTATGCGGGTCCAGCATGGAGTCCATATCTAGTCAAGCATAAGACTAAACTGGAAAAGGTTCAAAGGTTTGCCACCAGACTAGTACCCAATCTGAGAGGTAAGAGCTACGAGGAGAGACTACGGGAATTAAATCTCACTTCGTTGGAAGACAGAAGAGTTAGGGGGGACACGATCACCACATTCAAGATTCTCAAAGGAATTGATAGGGTAGATAAAGACAGGCTATTTAACACAAGGGGCACACATGCACTCAGGTGGAAACTGAGTGCCCAAATGAGCCACTGAGATATTAGAAAGAACTTTTTTAGTGTCAGAGTGGTTGACAAATGGAATGCATTAGGAAGTGGTGTGGTGGAGGCTGACTCCATACACAGTTTCAAGTGTAGATATGATAGAGCCCAGTAGGCTCAGGAACCTGTACACCTGTTGATTGACAGTTGAGAGGCGGGACCAAAGAACCAGAGCTAAACCCCCGAGAGCATAATTAGGTGAGTACAATTAGGTGAGTACGCACACCAGGAATGTAAGGTAGCGAAACAATTGAGTACAAGAACATGGGGAAACTACAGGAATAACAGAACACCAGAGAGCAGGGAGAGATACCAGAGGGCCAGGAATGAGTACATCAGAGTGAGGAGAGAAGCAGAGAGCCAATATGAAAATGACATCGCGAGTAAAGCCAAGACCCAACCGAAGCTGCTCCACAGCCACATCAGGAGGAAAACAGCAGTGAAGAAGCAAGTGATGAAACTGAGGAAAGGGGAGAACAGGTACACAGAGAATGACAAGGAGGTGTGCAAAGAACTCAAGAGATTCCAGGAGGTCTTCACAATAGAACAAGGAGAAACCCCTGCACTAAATGAGGAGGCGGCAAACCAAGCAACCTTGGAGGAATTTGACCTCACCAGTGACGAGGTCAAAAGGTGTCTGCTGGAGCTGGATGTGACAAAGGCTGTTGGGCCTGACAGAATCTCACCATGGATACTAAAGAAAGGTGCAGAAGCACTAAGTTTGCCACTCTCTATGGTCTATACAGGTCACTGGAAACAGAAGACCTACCTGAAAGCTGGAAAACAGCTAACGTAGTCCCAATATACAAAAAGGGTGACAGGTAAGAGGCACTGAACTACAGGCCAGTTTCCCTAACTTGTATACCATGCAAGATGATGGAGAAGATTGTAAGGAAAAGGCTCTTAGAGCAACTGGAGGGAAATAACTTTGTAATGCACCACCAACATGGGTTCAGGGATGGTAAATCGTGCTTCAAAGGTTTAATAGAATTCTATGACCAAGCAACAAAAATTAGGCAGGAAAGAGGGTGGGCAGACCGCATTTTCTTGGACTGTCAGAAAACTTTGACATAGTTCCTCACAAAGGTTCTTACAAAAGTTGGAGCAACAGGCAGGAGTAAAAGGCAAGTTGCTCCAATGGATAAGGGAGTACTTAAGCAACAGGAAACAGCGAGTAACGGTGAGGGGGAGACAAACAGAATGCCGAGATGTCACCAGCGGGGTTCCACAGGGCTCTGTACTTAGACCCATCCTGTTTCTAATATGTGTTTATAAATATGTTTTTGACTATTTCAAAACTCTATTTAGATCGTCTTGAAGTGATAGTGAGTCTTCTTCCGTGTTAATTTCCCTACCGATTTTCGTATCATCGGCAAATTTGCAAATGTTGATACTCAAACCTGAATCTAAATCATTTATATATATTATGAACAACAGAGGTCCCAGGACAGAGCCTTGAGGCACTCCACTTCCAACATTTTCCCACTCTGACTTGACTCCATTTATACTAGCTCTCTGTTTCCTTTGGTATAGCCATGCCCTAATCCATCTTAATATAGCACCCCCAATACCATGAGCCTCTTATCTTTTTAATCAGTCTTTCATGTGGCACTGTATCAAAAGCTTTGCTAAAGTCAAGGTACACAACATCACAATCCTTACCACTATCAACTGCCTCAACTATGCTGGAATAAAAAGATAACAAATTTGTTAAACATGAACGGCCATTTATAAAACCATGTTGCGACTCATTTATTAATTTATGTTTTTCAAGATGAAGACGAATTATATTTGCAATTATCGATTCAAGTAACTTTCCCACAATAGACGTTAGGCTAATTGGCCGATAGTTTGACGCAAGTGATCTATCTCCTTTCTTAAAATTTGGTACCACATTAGCAACCTTCCATGACTCTGGCACTCTGCCTGACTCTATTGATTTATTAAATATGGTAGACAGTGGCTCGGAAAGCTCCTCTTTGCATTCTTTAAGCACCCTGGCAAACACTTCATCCGTCCCTGGGGATTTGTTTGGTCTGAGTTTTACTATTTGTTTAATTACATCCTCCCTGGTAACTGCTAAACTAGTCAACCCGTCCTCGTCCCCACCCACATAGACTTGTTCGGGTGAAGGCATATAGGTAAGTTCCCGGGGCAATAACAGGTCACACTCGTAGTCCACAAAATAATCGGGGTAGTCACCCTGTCCCTCCTCCTAAGGTTTCCCAACCTCAAGAACACGTTCAATGTAAAGTGTCCTCTCCTAACCTACCAGAGGACCCAAAACAGAAAACGGGTCAGTACGTCACTTTCGCCAGCCGCTTCCATTTTCTAGTACGGCAATTTTTGGCTTTATGTAACGCCTACGAGGGAAAAGTGACGTTCTTTGTAGGGGGACAGGTTGTTGGAGGACAGGTTGTTGGAGGACAGGTTGTAGGAGGACAGGTTGTAGGAGGACAGGTTGTAGGAGGACAGGTTGTAGGAGGACAAGTTGTAGGAGGACAAGTTGTAGGACAGGCTGAAGGAGGACAGGTTGTAGGAGGACAGGTTGTAGGAGGACAGGTTGTAGGGGACAGGTTGTAGGAGAACAGGTTGAATGATGACAGGTTGTTGGATGACAGGTTGTAGGAGGGCAGGTTGTAGGAGGACAGGTTGTAGGAGGGCAGGTTGTAGGACGGCTGGTTGCAGGAGGACAGGTTGTATGAGGAAAGGTTGTAGTAGGGTAGGTTGTACGAGGACAGGTTGTAGGAGGACAGGTTGTATGATGACAGGTTGTAGGAGGGCAGGTTGCAGGAGGGCAGGTTGTAGGAGGACAGGTTGTAGGAGGACAGGTTGTAGGAGGGCAGGTTGTAGGAAGGCAGGTTGTAGGAGGGCTGGTTGCAGGAGGACAGGTTGTATGAGGAAAGGTTGTAGTAGGGTAGGTTGTAGGAGGACAGGTTGTAGGAGGACAGGTTGTATGATGACAGGTTGTAGGAGGGCAGGTTGTAGGAGGGCAGGTTGTAGGAGGACAGGTTGTAGGAGGACAGGCTGTAGGAGGACAGGTTGTAGGAGGACAGGCTGTAGGAGGACAGGTTGTAGGAGGGGTAGGTTGTAGGATGACAGGTTATAGGAGAACAGGCTGTAGGAGGACAGGTTGTAGGAGGACAGGCTGTAGGAGGACAGGTTGTAGGAGCACAGGTTGTGTGATGACAGGTTGTACGAGGACAGTTTGTAGGACAGGTTGTAGAACAGGTTGTAGGAGGACAGGTTGTAGGACAGGTTGTAGGAGGACAGGTTGTAGGGGGACAGGTTGTAGGAGGACAGGTTGTAGGACAGGTTGTAGGAGGACAGGTTGTAGGAGCACAGGTTGTAGAATAGGTTGTAGGAGGGCAGGTTGTAGGAGGACAGGCTGTAGGAGGACAAGTTGTAGGAGGACAGGTTGTAGGAGGACAGGTTGTAGGAGGACAGGTTGTAGGGGGACAGGTTGTAGGACAGGTTGTAGGAGGACAGGTTGTAGGAGGGCAGGTTGTAGGAGGGCAGGTTGTAGGAGGGCAGGTTGTAGGAGGACAGGTTGAAGGAAGACAGGTTGCAAGAGGACAGGTTGTAGAAGGACAGGTTGTAGGAGGACAGGCTGTAGGAGGGCAGGTTGTAGGAGGACAGGTTGTAGGAGGACAGGTTGTAGGAGGGCAGGCTGTAGAAGGGCAGGTTGTAAGAGGACAGGTTGTAGGAAGACAGGTTGCAAGAGGACAGGTTGTAGGAGGACAGGTTGTAGGGGGACAGGATGTAGGAGGACAGGTTGTAGGAGGACAGGTTGTTGGAGGGCAGGTTGTAGGAGGGCAGGTTGTAGGAGGGCAGGTTGTAGGAGGACAGGTTGTAGGAGGACAGGTTGTAGGAGGGCAGGCTGTAGAAGGGCAGGTTGTAAGAGGACAGGTTGTAGGAAGACAGGTTGCAAAAGGACAGGTTGTAGAAGGACAGGTTGTAGGAGGACAGGATGTAGGAGGACAGGTTGTAGGAGGAGAGGTTATAGGAGGGCCGGTTGTAGAAGGACAGGTTGTAGGACAGGCTGAATGAGGACAGGTTGTAGGAGGACATGTTGTAGGAGGGCAAGTTGTAGGTCAGGCTGTAGGAGGACAGGTTGTAGAAGGACAGGTTGTAGGGGACAGGTTGTAGGAGGACAGGTTGTAGGGGGACAGGTTGTAGGAGGACAGGTTGTAGGAGAACAGGTTGAATGATGACAGGTTGTAGGAGGACAAGTTGTAGGATAGGCTGAAGGAGGACAGGTTGTAGAGGGACAGGTTGTAGGAGGACAGGTTGTAGGACAGGCTGTAGGAGGACAGGTTGTAGGAGGACAGGTTGTAGGAGGACAGGTTGTAGGAGGACAAGTTTTAGGACAGTTTGAAGGAGGACAGGTTGTAGGAGGACAGGTTGTAGGAGGACAGGTTGTAGGAGGGCAGGTTGTAGGAGGGCAGGTTGTAGGAGGGCAGGTTGTAGGAGGACAGGTTGTAGGAGGGCAGGTTGTTGGAGGACAGGTTGTAGGACAGGCTGAAGGAGGACAGGTTGTAGGAGGGCAAGTTGTAGGACAGGCTGTAGGAGGACAGGCTGTAGGAGGACAGGTTGTAGAAGGACAGGTTGTAGAGGGACAGGTTGTAGAAGGACAGGTTGTAGGAGGACAGGTTGTAGGAGAACAGGTTGAATGATGACAGGTTGTTGGATGACAGGTTGTAGGAGGGCAGGTTGTAGGAAGACAGGTTGTAGGAGGGCAGGTTGTAGGAGGGCTGGTTACAGGAGGACAGGTTGTAGGAGGGCAGGTTGTTGGCGGACAGGTTGTAGGATAGGCTGAAGGAGGACAGGTTGTAGGAGGACAGGTTGTAGGAGGGCAAGTTGTAGGACAGGCTGTAGGAGGACAGGTTGTAGAAGGACAGGTTGTAGGGGGACAGGTTGTAGAAGGACAGGTTGTAGGGGGACAGGTTGTAGAAGGACAGGTTGTAGGGGACAGGTTGTAGGAGGACAGGTTGTAGGAGAACAGGTTGAATGATGACAGGTTGTTGGATGACAGGTTGTAGGAGGGCAGGTTGTAGGAGGACATGTTGTAGGAGGGCAGGTTGTAGGAGGGCTGGTTGCAGGAGGACAGGTTGTATGAGGAAAGGTTGTAGGAGGGCAGGTTGTAGGAGGACCGGTTGTAGGAGGACAGGTTGTAGGAGGACAGGTTGTAGGAGCACAGGTTGTAGGAGAACAGGTTGTAGGAGGGCAGGTTGTAGGAGGACAGGTTGTTGGACAGGTTGTAGGAGGACTGGTTGAAAGGGGACAGGTTGTATGAGGACAGGTTGTTGGAGGACAGGCCGTAGCAGGACAGGATGTAGGAGGACAAGTTGTAGGAGGACAGGTTGTAGGAGGGCAGGTTGTAGGATGACAGGCTGTAGGAGGACAGGCTGTTGGAGGACAGGCTGTATGAGGACAGGCTGTAGGACAGGCTGTAGGAGGGCAGGCTGTATGAGGACAGGTTGTTGTAGGAGGACAGGTTGTAGGAGGACAGGTTGTAGGAGGACAGGTTGTTGTAGGAGGACAGGTTGTTGTAGGAGGACAGGTTGTTGTTGGAGGACAGGTTGTAGGAGGACAGGTTGAAGGAGGACAGGTTGTTGTAGGAGGACAGGTTGTTGTAGGAGAACAAGTTGTTGTAGGAGGACAGGTTGTAGGAGGACAGGTTGTAGGAGGACAGGTTATTGTATGAGGACAGGTTGTAGGAGGACAGGTTGTAGGAGGACAGGTTGTTGTAGGAGGACAGGTTGTAGGAGGACAGGTTGTAGGAGGACAGGTTGTAGGAGGACTGGTTGTAGGAGGACAGGTTATTGTATGAGGACAGGTTGTAGGAGGACAGATTGTAGGAGGACAGGTTGTTGTAGGAGGACAGGTTGTAGGAGGACAGGTTGTAGGAGGACAGGTTGTAGGAGGACAGGTTGTAGGAGGACAGGTTGTAGGAGGACAGGTTGTTGAAGGAGGACAGGTTGTTGAAGGGGGACAGGTTGTAGGAGGACAGGTTGTAGGAGGACAGGTTATTGTATGAGGACAGGTTGTAGGAGGACAGGTTGTTGTAGGAGGACAGGTTGTAGGAGGACAGGTTGTAGGAGGACAGGTTGTAGGAGGACAGGTTGTAGGAGAACATGTTGTTGTAGGAGGACAGGTTGTTGTAGGAGGACAGGTTGTTGTAGGAGGACATGTTGTAGGAGGACAGGTTGTAGGAGGACAGGTTGTTGTAGGAGGACAGGTTGTTGTATGAGGACAGGTTGTTGTAGGAGGACAGGTTGTAGGAGGACAGGTTGTTGTAGGAGGACAGGTTGTTGTAGGAGGACAGGTTGTAGGAGGACAGGCTGTATGAGGACAGGTTGTTGTAGGAGGACAGGTTGTAGGAGGACAGGTTGTAGGAGGACAGGTTGTAGGAGGACAGGTTGTAGGAGGACAGGTTGTTGTAGGAGGACAGGTTGTTGTAGGAGAACCTGTTGTTGTACGAGGACAGGTTGTTGAAGGAGGACAGGTTGTAGGAGGACAGGTTGTAGGAGGACAGGCTGTATGAGGACAGGTTGTTGTAGGAGGACAGGTTGTAGGAGGACAGGTTGTAGGAGGACAGGTTGTAGGAGGACAGGTTGTAGGAGGACAGGTTGTTGAAGGAGGACAGGTTGTTGTAGGAGAACCTGTTGTTGTACGAGGACAGGTTGTTGAAGGAGGACAGGTTGTTGTAGGAGGACAGGTTGTAGGAGGACAGGCTGTATGAGGACAGGTTGTTGTAGGAGGACAGGTTGTTGTAGGAGGACAGGTTGTAGGAGGACAGGTTGTAGGAGGACAGGTTGTAGGAGGACAGGTTGTTGTAGGAGGACAGGTTGTAGGAGGACAGGTTGTAGGAGGACAGGTTGTTGTAGGAGGACAGGTTGTTGTAGGAGGACAGGTTGTAGGAGGACAGGTTGTAGGAGGACATGTTGTAGGAGGACAGGTTGTTGTAGGAGGACAGGTTGTAGGAGGACAGGTTGTAGGAGGACAGGTTGTAGGAGGACAGGTTGTAGGAGGACATGTTGTAGGAGGACAGGTAGTTGTAGGAGGACAGGTTGTAGGAGGACAGGTTGTAGGAGGACAGGTTGTAGGAGGACATGTTGTAGGAGGACAGGTTGTTGTAGGAGGACAGGTTGTAGGAGGACAGGTTGTAGGAGGACAGGTTGTAGGAGGACAGGTTGTAGGAGGACAGGTTGTAGGAGGACATGTTGTAGGAGGACAGGTTGTTGTAGGAGGACAGGTTGTAGGAGGACAGGTTGTAGGAGGACAGGTTGTAGGGGGACAGGTTGTAGGAGGACATGTTGTAGGAGGACAGGTTGTTGTAGGAGGACAGGTTGTAGGAGGACAGGTTGTAGGAGGACAGGTTGTAGGGGGACAGGTTGTAGGAGGACATGTTGTAGGAGGACAGGTTGTTGTAGGAGGACAGGTTGTAGGAGGACAGGTTGTAGGAGGACAGGTTGTTGTAGGAGGACAGGTTGTTCACTGCCACCAGTGCCAGAGACATATTGACTTCACTTACCTGCAGCGCTCCCAGGGAAGATCACAACCAATGGACGAGCCTCTCATCCCTCAGAGGCTCAACCTTGAGTCTTCTCAGCTAGGTGATTAATGTATTACTCTCAAGGGCTCTGGTGTAGGTGAAACATGGTATAGGTTACCTGCACGACGGCAACACAATGTTTCTTATTAATAAGAACATTTGCTGAGAAAAGTATACACACACCTGTCACACCAAAGTATACACACACACCTGTCACACCAAAGTATACACACACCTGTCACACCAAAGTATACACATACACCTGTCATACCAAAGTATACACACACCTGTCACACCAAAGTATACACACACCTGTCACACCAATTGTATACACACACCTGTCACACCAAAGTATACACACACCTGTCACACCAAAGTATACACATACACCTGTCATACCAAAGTATACACATACACCTGTCATACCAAAGTATACACACACCTGTCACACCAAAGTATACACACACCTGTCACACTAAAGTATACACACACCTGTCACACCAAAGTATACACACACCTGTCACACCAAAGTATACACACACCTGTCACACCAAAGTTTACACACACCTGTCACGGCAAAGTTTACACACACCTGTCACACCAAAGTATACACACACACCTGTCACACCAAAGTATACACACACACCTGTCACACCAAAGTATACACACACCTGTCACAGCAAAGTATACATACACCTGTCACACCAAAGTATACATACACCTGTCACACCAAAGTATACATACACCTGTCACACCAAAGTATACACACACCTGTCACAGCAAAGTATACACGCACCTGTCACACCAAAGTATACATACACCTGTCACACCAAAGTATACACACACCTGTCACAGCAAAGTATACATACACCTGTCACACCAAAGTATACATACACCTGTCACACCAAAGTATACATACACCTGTCACACCAAAGTATACACACACCTGTCACAGCAAAGTATACACGCACCTGTCACACCAAAGTATACATACACCTGTCACACCAAAGTATACACACACCTGTCACAGCAAAGTATACACACACACCTGTCACACCAAAGTATACGCACACCTGTCACACCAAAGTATACACACACACCTGTCACACCAAAGTATACGCACACACCTGTCACACCAAAGTATACACACACACCTGTCACACCAAAGTATACGCACACACCTGTCACACCAAAGTATACACACACACCTGTCACACCAAAGTATACACACACCTGTCACACCAAAGTATACACACACACCTGTCACACCAAAGTATACGCACACCTGTCACACGAAAGTATACACACACACCTGTCACACCAAAATATACGCACACACCTGTCACACCGAAGTATACACACACCTGTCACACCAAAGTATGCACACACCTGTCACACCAAAGTATGCACACACCTGTCACACCAAAGTATACACACACCTGTCACACCAAAGTATACACATACACATTAATAACATTCCCGTGCTAGCCTCATACAATGTGAGACCAACGCGGCCTCTCTTGGTCTTCTACAAACCAACGTTGTTCTTCTCAAATACTTCAGATAGCTATGAGAGTTAGGCGAATTTGGCAATAATCCTAAGTGAATTTTGGTTGTGGGAGATTCCCAGGTGAGGTATTTCATAGAACTTTTTGTGCCAGAGATAGGGGGAACAGGTTAAGGGTTTGCTATCCGGGAGCTGGAATTGGTGATATTATAAACAACATGGATGATATTATGGCTGGAAATGTGAACAAACTCATAATTTGTATCAGTGCAGGTGGAAATGATGTTGGACGAGTTAGGAGTGAGGCACTGAATCAGAGGTTTAAGACAGCCATACAATTAGTTAGGAGCAAGGAAGGAAAGTTGTAAAGGACAGGGGCCTTAAGAAGACTTTGACAAAGCCGCCTACAGACGCCCTAAGAACTTCTAATTCATTTGCCGTATTGGAAGACGAGTGCTGTGGTGAGACTGAGACGCGAAAGGGAAACAACGAAGAGCAAGGAAGCGCAGGCCCCTCAGAGAGTAAAGGAAGTACCTAAGCAAACCTTAGTTATGGGAGATTCCCAGATAAGGTATTTGGATAGAACGTTTTGTGCTAGAGATAGGGGGAACAGGTTAAGGGTTTGCTATCCCGGAGCTGGTATTGGTGATATTATAAACAACATGAATGATATTATGGCTGGAAATGGGAACAATCCCGTTATTTGCATTAGCGCGGGAGGAAATGATGTTGGTCGAGTTAGGAGTGAGGAACTGATTCAGAGGTATAAAACAGCTATTGTAGTAGATAGAAGCAAGGGAGGAATCCCGATCATATGTGGCATTCTTCCAAGAAAGGGAGTGGGAAATGAATGGATATCGAGGGCACTTGGTGTCAATTGCCGGCTGGAAAGATATTGTAAATCAAATGCAATATCTTTTATAGACAACTGGGAACACTTCTATGGAAGAAATTAAATATATGCTCGTGATGGGGTGCATCTATCGAGGGCTGGGGTTGTTGCTGTTGCGAACTCGTTGGAACCAGTGGTTAGAGGTGTTTGTTTGGGTTTAAACTGTTAGTAGATAGTGGTATGGGAATTGATTTGGAGGAAGGAGGTAATAAAAGTATGTGTTTGTAGGAGAAAAGAATTTGCAAAATGATCAGGGAAAGAGAAGGGCCTCAAAATAACAATTCACTTAGGGTATATTACACTAACACTAGACGTCTAAGAAAAAAATAAACGATTTAAATGCTCTTGTCTGCACAGAAAAAATAGATATTACTGCACTTACCGAAACGTGGAAGAATGGCGAAAATAGAGAGCTATTAGCTGAATATCAAATAAATGGATTTAAACTATTTCACACAGATAGATATATTAGACGAGGAGGGGGAGTAGCCATATATGTTAAGGACAATTTGAAATGTAGTCTCAAAGAGGGAATCAAAACTGAGCCACACACAGAAACTATTTGGATAGAATTAAACGAAAAAGCAAATAATATTATAATAGGAGTTATATATAGGCCACCAAATTTAGACAGAATGGAAGCAAAGCATCTATGGAATGAAATATCTAGAGCATCTAGATCTAACAGTAGTTATGTCATGGGTGACTTTAATTTTAGTGGAATAAACTGGGTGAACAAAACAGGGAATAGTGAAGCAGAAGATTTTCTAGAATTAATTGACGATTGCTTTCTTAAGCAACACATTAAGGAACCAACACGGGAAAATAATATTTTAGATTTAGTGTTAACTAACAGGGAAACATGCATAAATGATCAATGCATAAATGATCAATGCATAAATGTTCGTAATAAGGCAAATCGGACACTTGGATTTATTAATCGCAGCGTTAGTAACAAGACACCTGGTGTGGTTCTCAAGCTATATCTTGCTCTAGTTAGGCCCCATTTAGATTATGCGGTTCAGTTTTGGTCGCCATATTATAGAATGGATATAAATTCACTTGAACGTGTCCAGCGTAGGATGACTAAGTTAATTCCCCAAATTAGAAATCTTTCATATGAAGAAAGATTAACAAAGCTTAAGTTGCATTCACTGGAAAGGCGAAGAGTTAGGGGTGACATGATAGAGGTTTACAAGTGGATGAATGGACATAACCGGGGGGATATTAATAGGGTATTAAAAGTATCAACACAGGACAGAACACGAAACAATGGATATAAATTGGATAAGTTTAGATTTAGGAAAGACTTGGGTAAATACTGGTTCAGTAACAGGGTTGTTGATTTGTGGAACCAATTGCCGCGTAACATTGTGGAGGTGGGGTCCCTCGATTGTTTCAAGCACGGGTTGGACAAGTATATGAGTGGGATTGGGTGGTTATAGAATAGGAGCTGCCTCGTATGGGCCAATAGGCCTTCTGCAGTTACCTTTGTTCTTATGTTCTTATGTTAACGAGTCGGGATGTAGTACATAAGAACATAAGAAGGGCATGGCTATACCAAAGGAAACAGAGAGTTAGTATAAATGGAATCAAGTCAGAGTGGGAAAATGTTGTAAGTGGAGTGCCTCAAGGCTCTGTCCTGGGACCTCTGTTGTTTATAATATATATAAATGATTTAGATTCAGGTTTGAGTAGCAACATTTGCAAATTTGCCGATGATACGAAAATCGGTAGGGAAATTAATTCGGAGGAGGACTCACTATCACTTCAAGTTGATCTAGATAGGGTTTTGAAATGGTCAAAGGATTGGCAGATGCAGTTTAATGCTGATAAATGTAAAGTTCTGAGGTTAGGTAATGATGATAGAGTTACAAGATACGAGCTAGATGGTGTTGTGATTGCGAAGTCGCATTGCGAAAGGGATCTGGGAGTTATGATTAGTAAGAATTTAAAACAAAAGGATCAATGCATAAATGTTCGTAATAAGGCAAATCGGACACTTGGATTTATTAATCGCAGCGTTAGTAACAAGACACCTGGTGTGGTTCTCAAGCTATATCTTGCTCTAGTTAGGCCCCATTTAGATTATGCAGTTCAGTTTTGGTCGCCATATTATAGAATGGATATAAATTCACTTGAACGTGTCCAGCGTAGGATGACTAAGTTAATTCCCCAAATTAGAAATCTTTCATATGAAGAAAGATTAACAAAGCTTAAGTTGCATTCACTGGAGGGGCGGGGGGTTGGGGGTGGCGTGATGGAGGTTTACAGGTGGATGAATGGACATAACCGGGGGGATATTGATAGGGTGTTGAAAGTGTCAACACGGGACGGAACACGAAACAGTGGATGTAGGTTGGATGAGTTTGGATTTGGGAGGGACTTGGGTGGGTGCTGGTTCAGTAACAGGGTTGTTGATTTGTGGAACCGGTTGCCGCGTAACGTTGTGGAGGTGGGGTCCCTCGATTGTTTCGGGCACGGGTTGGACGGGTATATGAGTGGGATTGGGTGGTTGTGGAATGGGAGCTGCCTCGTGTGGGCCGGTGGGCCTTCTGCGGTTGCCTTTGTTCTTGTGTTCTTGTGTTGTGTTCTTGGACGCAAGTGATCTATCTCCTTTCTTAAAAACTGGTATCACATTAGCAACTTTCCAAAACTCTGGCACTCTGCCTGACTCTATTGATTTATTAAATATGGTTGACAGTGGGTCACAAACATGTGACCCATTTATGACATGCATAAATGTTCGTAATAAGGCAAATCGGACACTTGGATTTATTAATCGCAGCGTTAGTAACAAGACACCTGGTGTGGTTCTCAAGCTATATCTTGCTCTAGTTAGGCCCCATTTAGATTATGCAGTTCAGTTTTGGTCGCCATATTATAGAATGGATATAAATTCACTTGAACGTGTCCAGCGTAGGATGACTAAGTTAATTCCCCAAATTAGAAATCTTTCATATGAAGAAAGATTAACAAAGCTTAAGTTGCATTCACTGGAAAGGCGAAGAGTTAGGGGTGACATGATAGAGGTTTACAAGTGGATGAATGGACATAACCGGGGGGATATTAATAGGGTATTAAAAGTATCAACACAGGACAGAACACGAAACAATGGATATAAATTGGATAAGTTTAGATTTAGGAAAGACTTGGGTAAATACTGGTTCAGTAACAGGGTTGTTGATTTGTGGAACCAATTGCCGCGTAACATTGTGGAGGTGGGGTCCCTCGATTGTTTCAAGCACGGGTTGGACAAGTATATGAGTGGGATTGGGTGGTTATAGAATAGGAGCTGCCTCGTATGGGCCAATAGGCCTTCTGCAGTTACCTTTGTTCTTATGTTCTTATGTTCTTATGTACAAAGCTCCTCTTTGCATTCTTTTAGCACCCTGGCAAACACTTCATCCGGCCCTGGGGATTTGTTTGGTTTGAGTTTTACTATTTGTTTAAGAACATCCTCCCTGGTAACTGTTAAACTCGTCAACCTGTCCTCGTCCCCACCCACATAGACTTGTTCGGCTGAAGGCATATTGTTAAGTTCCTCTTTAGTAAATACAGATACAAAATATTTATTAAAAATACTACTCATCTCTTCATCACTATGTGTTATTTGACCTGTCTAAGTTTTTAATGGACCTATCCTTTCCCTAGTCTTAGTGCGATATAACTGAAAAAACCCTTTAGGATTTGTCTTTGCTTGCCCTGCTATGCGAACTTCATAATTTCTTTTTGCTTTCCTTATCTCTTTTTTAACATTTCTAACCAGTTGTACGAATTCCTGTTCTAAAGTGACCTCCCCATTTTTAATCCTTTTGTACCAAGCTCTCTTTTTACCTATAAGGTTCTTCAAATTCTTTGTTATCCACTTTGGGTCATTAGTATTCGATCTATTCAATTTGTATGGTATACTACGTTCCTGTGCTTTGTTTAGAATATTCTTAAATGAGTTATATATTGAATCCACATCGAAATCCCCATTTACGTCACCTATCGCTGGGTTCATGTCTCGCTCCAAGACCGGCCCCCACCCCATACCCAAGACTTTCCAATCAATTTGACCCAAAGAATTTCTTAGGCTATTAAAATCAGCTTTTCGAAAATCTGGCACTTTAACAGAATTTTCTCCTATAGGTCTATTCCATTCTATGATTTGCAAATTTGCCGATGATACGAAAATCGGTAGGGAAATTAATTCGGAGGAGGACTCACTATCACTTCAAGTTGATCTAGATAGAGTTTTGAGATGGTCAAATGATTGGCAAATGCAGTTTAATGCTGATAAATGTAAAGTTCTGAGGCTAGGTAATGATGATAGAGTTACAAGATACGAGCTAGATGGTGTTGAGATTGCGAAGTCGCATTGCGAAAGGGATCTGGGAGTTATGATTAGTAAGAATTTAAAACAAAAGGATCAATGCATAAATGTTCGTAATAAGGCAAATCGGACACTTGGATTTATTAATCGCAGTGTTAGTAACAAGACACCTGGTGTGGTTCTCAAGCTATATCTTGCTCTAGTTAGGCCCCATTTAGATTATGCAGTTCAGTTTTGGTCGCCATATTATAGAATGGATATAAATTCACTTGAACGTGTCCAGCGTAGGATGACTAAGTTAATTCCCCAAATTAGAAATCTTTCATATGAAGAAAGATTAACAAAGCTTAAGTTGCATTCACTGGAAAGGCAAAGAGTTAGGGGTGACATGATAGAGGTTTACAAGTGGATGAATGGACATAACAATAAGTTTAGATTTATGAAAGACCTGGGTAAATACTGGTTCGGTAACAGGGTTGTTGATTTGTGGAACCAATTACCGTGTAACGTGGTTGAGGTGGAGTCCCTCGATTGTTTCAAGCGCGGGTTGGACAAGTATATGAGTGGGATTGGGTGGTTATAGATAGGAACTGCCTCGTATGG